>NW_009694152.1:5116-14668 GCF_000703405.1 Apaloderma vittatum
AGCAGGAATACAGCTCCAAGGCCTCTCTGAGATATTCTTAGAACCTCAACAAAACATATCTTGCCTCCTTTCAATTCAGAGAGTAGCCCTAAACTTGAGTGATTTAGATAGGACAAACTGAAAATTAAGCCCTAGGTCTCATGAACAGATTGCTTAAAGAAAATCCAAGAAAGACAAACAGGTTTTGCCCAGAACACCATTTCACAAATGTCCATAAATACAAATTGCATGGAACTGGGATGAGACTAAGAACATTGATGTCTACGTTCACAAAACTAAAAAGGAAAATGCACAGTATCTGCAAATCAGCCACACGGAAAAGGTTAAATACTTCTTTGTCAGACTCCAAAACCCAAGTCATCAATCCCAAAGAGCAAGTCACTGTGTCATTGCCACTGTCTGGCATCCAGCACGTACTCTGAGGATCAGCACGAAGCAGTTTTGTAAAAGAAACACCAAAGAAACCATATCCTAAGTGCTCAGCCCAAAACTTACTGAAGTAAAGCAAATCTCCATAGCAATAATTTCCAAGAACACAGTTCCACCAGGCAAAAGCTTTTCTTGGGATGAGAAATCCTTTTTTAATAAAACATCATAAAGATCTTCTATTTCTCATGTCCCTGTCATGTTAGCTGTTCAGCAATAATCTTCCACAATTCCTGCAGGAGTGGAAAAAACACATACAGGTATTAGATCAGTAGGCTGCAATTACAAAAAAGTTCAACATGCCCACTTGAAAGCAAATTTTAAGATGCACTTGATATGTCCATCCATAGACAGGATCCATCTGGGGATGGATACTAAATCCATCTATGTAATCTCCTAGAACAACCACCAAATTCTCCTTGAGACAGAGTAAGTGAATTATATTTTCATTCTTGTAAAAACTTTTTTTTTAAGTAAAAAATAGTAATGTTCAAATAATTTGTTTTGAAAATAAATTCACTGGTCTGCATGACCTTCTGCAGTATTTTGACAGATAATCTTGCTCTTTTACTTACTCTATATTGGCAAATGCTTTCAGTAACACTAAAAAAAATACAGCTGAAATGATACCCAATTTACTTAGGAATCAAGGTCTCACAAATGCACGTCTTATACAAACACACTCTTCTCGATCTGCTGGACAATAAAGATGAAAACCAAACCACTTTATTTCTGCTGAATAAATTAGCATATGCTTTGTCTGCTACACAACAGATTCTTAACCAAGTGTCACATGCTCTTCACCAGGACACCTTGAACCATGGTGATACCCTTTGTGCCAAATAAAACATTTAGGCATGTTAAAAATGCACATATTTCAAAGGCCAGCAGCTTTCTGCAAAAAGGCTAGGGAATGACTTCAACAAATAGGTATAATCTATATACTTGCAAAACTTGTTTTAGAATTTTGCATGCATGTTTTATGCCTGAAGGTATCGGCATTAAGTAAAATAAATCCATCTCATGAAGTGACTGCGGCCCCACAACCGTACTACACACACGTACTGCAGAAGACTCAGCAGCAGCACGTTGACCACAGGAACATCACTTCTTGGTAACAGATTTGCAGTATGGTACCAGATTTGCAAGTTCTCCAAAAAGATCTGTTAGACTGCATTGCTTTAGAAGCTAGCAAGCTATCAGCTACCCTGCATTATATTCCTAACACAGCTGGGAAAAAAAATAAAGAGAACCGTCCGTGAGGTAAGCAGGTAACTACAAATACCACATCTGACATGTTTCTGAACAACAGAAGCCTACAGCTAATCGACATTTTCACAGATATTAGAGCATTATTTCCTGAACTGGAAAAGGAATTGCTAAAACTACGAAAGGAAAGCTCTTCTACAAGCAAATACATGAGAAGAGATGTTAGTCTCATTTTCTAGTCACTTGCAAAAATTGTATTTTACAAAGTAATGGAGATTGTTTCTTAACCTTTGAGGAAACGAGTGCAACCTAAGGCTCTGCACTGCTTGTGACAGAAAAGGGTACGTTATGTCAATCTAGCATAGACTGCATAAGCACAAACAAGAATCACTTCAAAAGAACAAAAAGCTAAATAAAAATAAGTGAAAAGGTAATGTTTATTCTCCTGTTCTTACTTCATGTGAAGCAAACAGCTGAAGACAATTTGAGATGATTAGCCCAACACATCACATTTCTTTTAACGAACACCACTTACCAACTGCTCAATTCGTTCATAAACGAGAAACTGGCAGAAATCAAGCTTGATGGGCTCCGCAGTATATTTAATTTTTCTATCTCGGAGGTTCTCCAAATCATTTAGAGTATTTCTGAAATGACTGTAGGCTTCACATGTAACATCCATATGTCTTAAAGTGAAGTTCAGCCTGGCAAGAAAATATTTAATTTAAAATGTTCCTCCTGCATCAGCATCTTAAATAGCTAGGGGCCAGTGAGCTCAGTGGGTGAGAGCGTGGTGCTGGTAACACCAAGGTTGCCTGATCTAGCTGAGAGGCGTCCCTGCCCATGACAGGGATGTTGGATTAAATGATCTCTGAGGCCCCTTCCAGCCTAGGCCAGTCTAGGATTCTACGGAACTCTCCTCAGCAAATGGAAAATGTGGGGCTTCTCACTGTAGTTAAAGTTACTAAAAAAGTAACTCTCCTGCTATTTCCGGAAAGCAGGTGAGACCTGTGGTAGCATCGACATGCAGGAACTCTTGGATTAACCTCCCCATCGATTTTCAGGCACTTGCTGCAACAGAATCCTTGGCTTGGCAACAAACCATACAAATAGATACTGCGTATGGATCTCCAGGGATTTAAACAAAGACTCCGTATAGATTAGCTTCTGAATGGACTGCAACACATGACCGCTTAAAAATATTCAAGGATTCATTGAAAGAAAACACAAGAGAAATTTTAAGAGAGATACTCGAGCTGGGAAAGAGACACCCTAATTCTAAGCCTCTTCACTCCACTCTACGACCTCAAAACCATCCAGCAAATGTTGTCAGGCGTTACAGAATACATCAGTCTAGGAACCTACTCATCTGTATTTATATAACAGAGGTTATCCGATCCCAAAGGCAGGACAACAAAGGGCAAACTTTTGTGCAAGTCAATTCTGAACTGATAAAAATTAAGCACATAAAACCAAACACTCATCCTGAGCATATAGAGCCTGCAATTACCTAACACCACGAAAATCAGCAGCTGACATTTAATCAAGTTTCTTCCAAATGAAGAAAGCACATGAAGTTTTCAATGCTTTTTATTTTACGTCCTTGGAAATACCTACCTCTTTTCTAATGCTAGGTAGACTGTGCAGGAATTTCTCAAGTTGTGTGTGATTCTATACAGTGTTCTGAACAAGGCATCGGTCAGGTCATCATCATAGAACACTAAAAAAAAAAGATTAAGAGCATGAAATATGTATTTTTAAGTGTATTATTTACTTAAATCTCAAGTAGTATGAAACCACAGCAGGCTTTAGTTTGATTATTCTCAGAAGAGGTCACTATTCTAACTAAATCCCAAAGTATATTTTTAATGGCAAAAACAGACTCTGTAACAGAATCCGCTTTATGTCAGGCTTTCCTTATGATTTCCTCATACCAATGAGAATCATTTCTGTGAGACAATTTACGAAACTTTTAACAAGATTTCTCTCAGCCTGGAAGTATCTTACTGCAAAGCTAAAAAGAAACAGGATGTCTCAATGTATAAAGCCTCACTTCTTACAAAAATACAAAGCAAGGCAGTAACTAACCATTATAACCACACCTCCTTGGAAAGCACTCTTACAACACCTTTCAATGCCATAACTAAAACCAACCTTCCTTTATTTATATAACAAAACAACAGTGGTTTTCCTATACAGAGAAGCTAGCCTGTCATTTCTGAGTCTTTCAGGTAAGCAGGAGAAAAAGACAGATATCCAAAGGCCCAGGCTCTAGGGGTGAGTGCAGCATCTGAAACTGTTTTAGTTTAACCACCTATTTATCACAATTTGCACAGAAGTTATCTGATGCAAGACAAAGATAGGACAAAACTCTTCTGAAAGTCAAATTCATCACTTAATTGTGATTATGTTCGTTATTTATTTAGTCACTAATAATTACCACACCAAAGGAAAGAAAAAGCTAGTAGTTTTCAACATCTGTTCTCCTATGGCAAATTCAGAATCTAAATACAATTGTTCTAAGTAAAAAAAAAAATAAATAAATTCAGGCAGGGACACTTAAAGCAGAGCCTTGACAAATTAGGTAAAGAACTGACCTATTAGATTTTAAAAGCAAACTAGATATGTTTAAGTTATTACTGAGAAAGCTCAAGTGTTTGATTTAAGAGCTTATTGATAATATTTTCGTACCATCGGCCGCCATTATCACCGTGCAGTGGTCATGCAAATCAGCAATCTCTTCTTCAGACCAGCTATAAGGAGCTTCAGGATCTGTTACCAAGAACATAGTACATAATTAAAGGTCTCAAATGACTGACAGCTCAAAAAAAGCTGGCACGGCAATGACGCACCCAAAGACAACTGTGTACTTTCAAGTATTTTTTCCAGAGGTGTATGTGCTGCAGGACTTACATCATAAACAACGGCACAAGCTTTTCCTGATTGCTCTGCAGGGCAAAGAACAGCAAATCCTGTCTGAAAGGAGCCGTTACAACCACCTACCGGTGCAGAATTCATCTTTCAGCCAGTCCAGTTCTTTTACTTTAACTTCCCCTCCTGTGGGTGAAGAAAGATCACATCAGTCACAAACGGCCTTTCAGACAGTAGCCAGTCAAAATCTGGACTGAAACAAACAATGAAGATCTATTATGAGGACACAGGAAACAAGGAAAGCTGCACATCAAATCATTTGCTGCAGAAAACCAGCTACTCGCTCACAAGAACAGGATGAACTTAGGGAAGAGGCAAGCTATGTTCTCATTTGTGTCTCACCTGCAAAATCCTTGTCCTTCCCAGAGTTCGAGCTCTGTCATTTACACTGTTAATGTGATCCCTGGCACCCAGATTTCTGTGATCCTCCCACGTACTTCAGTGAAACTCACATAACGACAGTGCAGGAACTTACAGCTGGTCTTAAGTGATGACCAGAGAAAGAGTAAATATTTTGCACTTCTCAAAAGATCCATTACCGACCACATCCTTGCATCTCCATTTTTAAACAAGACAAAAACGCTATGTAGTCTGTGACTATCCTGCTTCATCCCAAAGCAGTTTATATCCAGACCATTACACAAACACTGACTGTAAAGCACTTACCTCCCGGCTCCATCAGGTGTTTGTTCAGTGCAATATTTTGCTTACACATAGTTAGAAGATCTTCACCAACATCTGAAAAAAAACGATAGTAACATTCAAAACAGGAATACTTTGCACAGGCTGACCTCTCAGACTGATTCTAGGTTAGTCAGACTGACTCTTGTCAAGCTGACAAGATAAGGAAAATTCAGAGCAACTCTATCCTTTGATGACTGCTTCCCTACTATCCTTTTTTCTTTTTTTTCCGGTACCAAGTTCTGATCTACCCCTGAAGAAAGAAGTTAGATCCCTATACTATCTAGTTTAATCTGGGCACACTACCTTGAGTGCCCAGCAGTGTATCTTGCTTTTACACTGCTGTGCTTAAAAGTAGTGCTACTTTTTCAATCTGTTGAGAAAGTTTTTTGTAACTTTTCAATAAACAACACACCTTTCTACACATTAACAAAAAAATCTAGAGATCAAAAAAAATCTAGAGAGCAAAGCAATGCTTTGTGAAGCTTCATAAAAACATTTCACTGAAAATAACTCCCTTACCTGTGCAATAAACCCTCTTGGCAACTGTTCCCATGATAATGCTTGTAATTCCAGTGCCGCCTCCAAGCTCTAACACCGAGCAACACCTGAACGTGTCCCGTTTAAACAGGATGTAATCGGCAAGAAGAAAGGCTGCGCGCCAGACCTGTGGGTAAGAGAACCAGTTGTAACCAAGTAAATTCTGAAGCACGATCCAAAAAGAGCAAGATACTACAGGGCAGAGCACGTACTTGTTTACCAACATCTTCTAACGGGGTTGCCATAGTGTGTTCTGTGAAAATGAAAGTAGAGCAGAAGCAATTATGTCAAAATGTTGTTCAAATCAGGTTCCAGAGTGGTAGATTTGAAAATCAATACATGCTTCCCTTGCAAATAATAGAACTAAACGCTCTTCATTCTACATAACAATACTAGATAATGCCCCTCTAACTAAGGAGTACCCCATTCCTCACGGTATATTATTGCCCAGACCACTTCTGGAAAAAAAGCGTTTAAAAGTATTTACAGTATCACAGTTATATGTTTATTATCTCATGTCACTTAACAACTGCTGTTCAATTTCTAAAGAAAGCCTATTTTCTTTTGTTTTACACAAACACATTTCTCCCATTTCTCCTTGACTGTATCCCTACTATTTACCTATTTTAACAACATCACTGCAAGCACATTCTCGTTCTTCATCTTCAAAAGCATCTTCTGTCCCTTTCATCAGAATTACAGGACACACTCTCTCCCTCAAAAGATCCTCCGCTTCTAAATCAGAGGCACTTCGAGGTCTTCTGACCACTTCCAAGTCTCCATCACTGTCTAGCAGTGCTTCGACTCCTTCAATATTTGATTCTCTTTCTTTTTTCAGATTATTCCTGTCCTTGTCACACAGTTCATTTCCACTTCGGTCTTGGCGTTCTCCTTCTGTTGTAGCTTCTCTCAGATGTTTCTCAGATGCTGAAACTTCGGTGTTCCGAAGAAGTTTGAAATACGACAGGAATACTGTAAGAACCCAGAGAGGGGGGAGTTAAACAGCAGGTAAGAACAGTCCCGGGGCAACTTCCACGTGCTTGAAATTTTGGTATGTTTTGGTAAACACTTCTCTTGTTATGTTCTGTCAGCAGAAATAAAGGAAGCCCTTTCACAGTCTTCTGGCTGACTCAGTAACTGTATGGTCACAACACACACTTTCATCTGATCTAATAATATTTATTTTAGCAATTGCCAGAGGGCATGGTTTCTTACATCTTCCAAAAAGATCTTCGGTTGAGACTAGCTGAAAGACGAATTAATACAAAACCGAGCCAAAGCAGCAGAGACTAAATTGCCACGAGATTTCCTAAAAACCAGTAATGGAACAAGATTGTTGTCCCATCTCTTAGAGTAAAAGCTGTTGTACTACAATCTAATTCTTGTCTTACAAAAGAAAGGAATTTCCCAGACTGAGTACCTTCAGAGTAGGTAGCACATGCTGTCACTTCATTCTGTTGCAAGGGTCTGGACATCAAGCAAAATCAGAGCAGACAAATGTCAAACAGCATGAAGACACACCACAGCATTACCAGATTTTGACCTGACCGGGGTCAAAATTATCATCCACTTCTTTGTCAAACCTGCTTTTATCACTTTTTACATTGTCATATGCTGGAATAGCTGCAGAAGTTACTCTTTTTATGTCACAACTGGGTTTGAAAAAACAATTAACGCTTCTGTCCCAGTAGGAGCACTCCTGTTCTACAGAACATTTCAGCGTCGGCTCCAAGGTCAGTCTTCCTGACAACTTCATAGACACCCACAGGGTGGCAGCCAGTCAGAGGCTTCTACCAAGTCATTTCTGTTACAGCCTCGACTCTTCAAATTACAGAAGTCACTCAAATCCATTGCTATCCTGAGCCTTCTTGTTGCCATTTTTTTTAAAAACAAAAAACCCAGAAAACCAAACAAAGCTGTTGGGCTCTTCTGGAATAGAGGGTAAATCATCACACATTTTTACAATGAAATAAAATTCATAAATTAATTACTGATAATTTTTATTTTCAGCTGAAGTCACGCTATTTATATCCCGCGGCTTCTCGCACTTTGTTTGTATGCAGAAAACATATCAACTTTTTCCCATGGTTCCCAAAGCGCTCTGTTGAGCTTATAGCTAAATGAACAAAGAGATAAAATGAAACCTGCAAGCAAGTTAATTCGGTTATTGCTTCTCAGAAACCAATTTAAAATTTCTTTTTTAAGACGGGCTGTCTGCAAATTCTCCATTAATAGTTTCCATTTCTGTAGTTAATTTCATGAGGAGAACCCAGCTAGCTCTCTTCCTAAAGACCAAGTAGGAAGTGATTCTGCTCCTAACTGGAATAAAATATCTGAGGATTAACATCAACCATTCCAAGGAGGATTCAAACGTTACAAAGATATGAATATACATAGAATACAGCTCCATCGCTCTAAACATACAGTACCTGGTTGGCCAACTGCATTCAATCGTGCCATGAGATGTCTTTTGTTTGGGCAGTGTAAGTGAACATCGGAAAGTACAGTGTCACTTTTAAAGGTGGGATTATCCATTTCCTTCTCTGTCACATCTACCATGATGTGCCGGCAAGAGGAACTTCTACAGTACCCAAACAGTCCCCTGTGCAGTTCTGTCACAAAGTGGTGTGATGCTCTTCTGTTAACAGGCATCAGGGAACAGTTTTGCTCAGCGAGGTAACCTCCTGACGTAGTTTCTGAGAAGACCTCAGGCCAGATGTGACCGTGCAAGCTCCACCATGCTCCAGTAAGGCAGCAAGTTGCATGTCGGGATATTCAACCTAAAACCAAACACAAGCAGCTTTTAGCGACATCCTGATACTGAACATCGCTCCAGCAATATTTCAGAAGGCAAAAATCGGATTACCCCATCCAATAAGGCTGAAATGCTCCAAGAATTTCTTTTACAATGCTCAAAAAAAAAATCATCAAATAGGTAATCGCTCACTGGCAGACACTGCATATTTTAGGAAGAGTTACTAATTAGCTCGTGTTAGAAACAACCCTCCCTGAAAAAAACAGGTGCTTCCACAAATGCAGACTTACAATGCTAAGTCAAGGTCTCAGAAGGAACATAAGGCCTTGTGTGCACAACTTCACCATTTTAGGGGATATTGCTCCTCACAGGAATCTCTTACCAGAAATGCAAACAATTACTGAACGCATTATCAGAGGTTACTCCCCTGAGTTTTGTAAAAGGAGTATCTGCCCTTTCTGTAGAAAATTCAGCTCCTTTTATACGCCTCCACTAACTGGGCTGTTAATGTCTCCTGTCTTTGGCACTCTTTCTTTCTCCCCATTCCTCCTGCAAAAAAAAAAAAAAAAAAAAAAAAAAACTCCACCTGAAATAATCCTGATTACTTAATGCCCAAAGCTGAGTTCTCTCTCCGTCCTGAGGCAAAAACAAATGAATTACCTCTTAGAAAAAAAGACAGGACACTTCCTTCCCTACGCTCTGAAAAACCTGGCATTTCATGAAGGGTTTGCGAAACATTGATGAACCACAGAGCTGAAAACAATCTGTGTCTTTAAAAACTGCACTGACAAGCTCAGATCACACACACACCCCCCGCACTGAGCACCACGCGTGTGATTCAGTGAGGACACCCAAGCGTGAGCAGCTGGAGCTCCCCCAACACTCCTGATGCAAAAGCTACTGATGCCATTTCCTACATCGGCATTAACACCTTGGAAGCTCAAACTGAATTTTCTATTATCACACACACCAGACCACACGTACAGGACCGGAAACACACGGGCTCAAGG
>NW_009694153.1:0-13314 GCF_000703405.1 Apaloderma vittatum
TGTTTGAGTGGTTTGGTGTTTTTCTTTTTGGCACGTGATGAGTAGAGCTTAATTATTTTAAACGACTTTTTTTTTTTTTTTCCTGATTTATGGTCCCTGCTGTGCCAGGCAGGAGTGCTGTCTGAAGGACAAACCAGTGAAGGGTCTGTCCCGCGTGTTAAAGTCACTTCTGAGTTATCCTCCCTTCACAGCAAGGTTTGGGAAGGAGGGTACAGTAGTACATCAGAGCAAATGCCATTAAAATTTTGTAGCTGTGCTTTCCTTGGGTTATTCCAGTAATTCCTTTGGTTATTCCAGTAATTCCTTTGGTAATTCCAACCTTCAAGGCCAGGTTGGATGGGGCTTTGAGCAAAACCGGTACAGGGGCAGGCGTCCCTGCTCATGGCAGGGGGCTTGGAACTAGATGCTCTTTAAGGTCGCTTCCAACCCAAATCACTCTGTGATGCTTTAAAGTTTCATTGGAGGATAGGTGAGAACACGCTCATGTTAATGAGTGAGAAAACTGATGCGGAGAGGGAGCTGTACCTTCTGTTGGACAGGCAGCTCAGGACTAGGATGAAGGTCTCTCTTGTGTAACAGCTGGAAAAAACAGGATGACTGCTTTTGAAGAATGCTTAAGTTTTAACTGCTTCTCCTCCCTGTAGTTGAGGAGCAGGTGTCCCCACAGAAGGAGGAACATGCCATAAAGGCAGTGGAACGAACGGCTCGTGGCCAGTCTGCCTTCAGCGATGGCAATTCTAAATGGTTGGCTCCAGCCAAAGCCAAGAAAATCACATCTAAAGGAAACAACGTGGAGTTATCCAGCGATGGTGAGGTGGAGGAGGGCAGCTGGGAGATGGAGGAGGAGGAAGATGAGGATGGGAGCAGCGAGGAGATGGTGGATGATTACGGTGCCTCATCATCAGAAGAAGAGGTAGGAGCTTCTTGCCTTTCATTATGCAAGAAATACTTGTCTTTGGCTGAAAGGACCTATCAGGCCTGGGAAAAAAGGGGTGGCTTTGCTGGGAGAGCCGTGGATGGTTGAGGCAGAGGAGAGCTTTCCCCTTCTTCCCTTTGCAAGAGCGATTTCCACTTTAGCAGTGATGCTAACGTAAGATTTGGGGCTTTTGTTTGTTGTCCCTTTTAAACAGAAAAGTCAAATTTCACAGATGGTGGGAAGAAGGCACGTGGGGATATTGTTTAATTAATCTTTTGTCTCTGTTTAGTTGCTGCCTATCGAGAAAGCTGCCCTGAAGCGAAAGTCTGACAGGTGAGGATGTGAGCCTGCACAGTCTTTCCTGGTTAGATGAAGGAACCTGTGTTGTTCATTATTCTATCCTTTCTGCCACCTAGGAAATGGTAGTTGTGAAGCGCCTGTGTGATACCCTCTAAAACATCTGTCCTGTTCTTTTTCCTTAGGGGAGGCCTCAGTGAAGATGACAGTGAAGAGGAGGAGGAGGCAGAGGAGGCAAGCAGGCAGAAAATGGGACAGAAGGAGGAAGAGAGCTCGGATCTGCAGCTCAACCTGGATATAGATGAAGAATTTAAACTGCCGACTAATGAGCAGATTGAGAGAGAGGATATCCTTTTTACCTGTGACATCCATAAGCCACATGCACGCAGCAGCGTGGGAACTGGATACAGGCAGAGAGCTTCCTTTGGACTTGGTCGCAAGTATTGCTTAGCAAGAGTATTTTATGTGTGACAAGGTATTTTTTAGATGAGCTGCTATTTTTTAGGTATTACAATGCTGTGCTTTTGTACAGTACAGTTAGGAAATCTGTTACACCCTGTGTGGAGCTTGGAGCCTGCCCAAATTTCCTTTCCTAGTCTTCCATGCACATGGATATCTTATCGTGTAGCTCGTTCCTCTGTACCCTGATTTTCCTGGCAGGCGATTGTCTAACCCATTTCTAGAACCATTTATGACAGCAAGTCATGCATCCAAAGCACTTGCTTTTGGGCTTTAGTAATTTTAGTATTCTGCCCCCCACATTACAATTTAACCCTGCCTCTTCTCATTCTCCTCTGTACCCCTTAGTTCCCCTTGGGGAACTTCTAGTCTCCTTTCTGCTACAGGTAGTGTTTTCTGTACTAAAACACTTTTTTAGTTGTCTTCTTTTTCCTAAATTTTTCTGTTTATCTAAAGTGACTAACCAAATTCTTTTAATTGTGTTGTAGTTACTGCCTTGTGAAAGTTTTTATCTGGTTCCATCCTTTGAATTCCCCTTCTGCTGAGTTCTGATGAAAGCATATTCCAACAAGCTGTTTCTGGTGCGAGTGCTGTTGTGATGCAGGAGCCCTTCGTGACCAGTTGTGCTTCTCAATAGCCCACATGCGAGTTTCTTGGCTGTTTGTGATTCCTTAATGGTCTTTCTACCTGCTGAGCCACCCGACCTGCACGTCATTCACCAGCGTATCAAGGGCAACATGGAGGTGCTGCAGGACTTCGGGGCGAAGCGGGAGGAAGGACGCACACGACAGGAGTACCTCGCGTTGTTGCGCAGGGACATGGCTGCCTACTATTCCTACAGTGACTTCTTGCTCTTGAAGCTGATGGACATCTTCCCGCTCCCCGAGGTGGGATCCTGCCCTGCCCTTGTCTTTGCTGACTGATGAGGATTTGGCTGCCTCCTCGTGTCTTCATCTTTATGTCTGTTCTCTGTCCCTTCTTTAATCCAGCTGATAAACTTCCTGGAAGCCAATGAGGTTCCCCGCCCTGTGACCATTCGCACCAACACACTCAAGACACGGCGACGGGACCTGGCACAGGTGAGCAGGAGCCCGTGGTTGTCTCCTGTGCCGCCTGTCACACGGGGCCGTGTCTCAGTCCCATCTCCTTGGCTTGCAGGCTCTAATCAACCGTGGTGTGAATCTTGATCCCTTGGGGAAGTGGTCGAAAACGGGACTTGTTATTTATGATTCCTCTGTGCCCATTGGTGAGATCACCCTTCCTGTCATAAGGCTGAGCTGACCCGCTCCTCAGCTCCCTTTCTTTCCTATGTGATCTTCTTTTGTTCTGCCTTCCATGCCCAGGTGCCACCCCAGAGTATCTGGCTGGGCACTACATGCTGCAAGGGGCCTCCAGTCTCCTGCCTGTCATGGCTCTGGCTCCACAGGAGAACGAACGCATCCTGGATATGTGCTGTGCCCCGGGGGGCAAGACCAGCTACATAGGTACCCCCCTGGAGCCTTGGGTGGTGGGATGCATGCAAGTAATGAGTTTCCACTGACATATACAGAAAGGGGGAGCAGAGGGGGACTGAGCTCAGGGAAAGGAGGTGGGTGGCTATCCCTAAAGGCAAAAGCATGGGAGGTTTTCAGCCCCTTGTTGATAAGTTTTGCCCTCCGGCAGCTCAGCTTATGAAGAACACGGGTATGATCTTGGCTAACGACAGCAATGCCGAGCGGCTGCGTAGCGTGGTAGGAAACTTGCACCGGCTGGGAGTCACCAATGCCGTAGTGAGTAACTGCGATGGACGCCAGTTCCCCAAGGTATGTTCCTGCCTGCTTTGATGTCTCCTTACCGTGCTTACCTAGAGCTGTTGTGCTGGCCCTTTGTTCTCTAAAGTCACTTGTCACAGGAGGATGAGAAGAGCTGTAGGAGAGTGTGTTTGTGATTTGAAGTGGAGACAGGAAGGTGGTCAGGGAGATGTGAGGGGTCTTTCCGGCCTTCCCAGCCTTCTGGTTCTCCTTCTGCTCTTGGTCTTGTTCCGAGTCCCCTCCTGTGAGTGTAATTCCAAACATACATCTGCCTGTAGGTCCTTGGAGGGTTCGACCGTGTCTTGCTTGATGCTCCGTGTAGTGGAACAGGCGTCATTTCCAAGGATCCTGCTGTCAAAACCAACAAGGTAAGTGACCGGTGGGGACACAAGATGGGGACTCAGGTATGAGTCATGAGAGGAAGGAGTTTGGGGCAGCTTTGTTCTTGAGAGATGCCTGCAACACGGACACTGATTTTTCCTTTTCTTTCCTATTCTGCATGTTGTACCAGAGTTAGTTTCTTTTTGAGGTTAGTTCAGCAGAAGACACAAGACTTTTTTCTATTGTCTGTTCTCCTGCCATCCCTCCATCCACAAAAGAGGCCTAGGATGCTTCCCTGTGCCTCTGGCATCCTAACCTGTCTTGCTCTTTCAGGACGAGAAAGACATCCTGCGCTGTGCTCACCTGCAGAAGGAACTGATTCTTAGCGCTATAGATTCAGTCAATGCTGCCTCAGAGACAGGGGGCTACATTGTCTACTGCACTTGCTCCATCACGGTAAGTCCCTTCCATGCTCTACCCCTACTCAGGGGACTGGTCAATTTTGGATCTTAATGCTCAGTCTCTGGCAGGTCGAGGAGAATGAGTGGGTTGTGGATTATGCCCTGAAGAAACGCAACGTTCGTCTGGTGGCCACAGGCCTGGACTTTGGCAAAGAAGGCTTCACCAGGTGCGTGCCGGGTCACACACTGCGCAAGTGATTGTTCCTTGGTGGCTGGGTTTGAGCAGAGGCGTTCCGACATCACTTCTGACCCCAGTTCCTCCTCCAGGTTCAAGGATCGTCGCTTTCACCCCTCCCTCAAGTCTACGCGGCGTTTCTATCCCCACACGCACAATATGGATGGGTTCTTTATTGCCAAATTCAAGAAATTCTCTAATGCCATCCCGCAGGCCCAAAAAGGTAACCTAGTGCTGGAGCTCAGCTGAGCTGCCTGGGCCTGCTCTCACAGGCTGCTTCCTCGGCAGAAGCCGTATGGGCAGCACCTTTCTCTCTCATTTCAGATGAAGAATCCACTGTGGAAGCACCAACTCCGTCTGCTGTCCCTGATACTGTCATGGAGCCTCAGCCAAAAAAGAAGAAACTTGAGGGATCAAAAGTTGGCAAAGAGCAGAAGGCACCACAGCCTGCTTTGAAGAAGAGACATTCATTGCAGGCACAGAGGAGACCCTTGAAGGCTGGCCGGCCTTCTCCCAAAATGATGCGTCCTCAAGGCCCTACCAGGAAGAAGCACAGGGTGAAACCAAATGGACGGTGAGAGGAACTGCTTTTCCAGGTGTTGGTCCCCTCGTTGGAGAGCAAAGGCTGAGGGCTGCAGGTGCGTGTGCCACCTTGTCTTTCCTGCTCCGCGCAGATAATCCCTGCAGCACTGAGCGCCTGGGACCGCTTTCGCCCCGTTTGCTCCTTTCCCTCTGTGTCAAGGACTGATTCACCGACCCATTAAAAGTTTTATACTCTTGCTCAAGTCTTGTCCTTTTCCCTTCAACTCGGAATACAGACTTCTGCCTGTCCCCTCGCTCCTCTGCAGCAGTAACCCCTTCCACTCCGTGTGATGCTCTGGCGTTTCTGGTGTCCGTTCTTATGCTCCATGACATGGATGTTTGTGAAGAAGCAGTGGGAGCTGGAATCCGGGCTGCCTGGATGAAGGTTGCGTGGTGTGGTGCCTGTCAGCAGAGTGCTTCGGCAGGGCAGGGCTGGAGCTCCTTGGCTGGTGGACCTGTGCTGGTCCCTAGTTCTCTGTTGTCACCGTGTGCTAATCCAGGGTGTGGTTGTGCCTGTGTCACCCTTGTGCCGGTCCCCAGCAATCCTTTGGTTCTTGGCCTCCCACACTGGAGCAGGAAGTGGTGCTCATTCTGGAGCGGGACAGTTGTGTTCTTTGGTTTTGCCTTTTTATTCATCTAGATGTGGTTGTTTCTCCTTGACACATAACAAGCAGTAGTCTGGGCTATTTCTCTTTAAATATCAGCACACAGGTCCTTTTCCCTCATCAGTGTGAGCTGACATTCTTTTTTTTTGCTTCTGCTCTCCAGAGACAATTCGTTAAAATCAGCTTTCTACCAAGGGTACTGTCCAGCTTCTGCTCCACCACAGCGTGTGTGGGGTTGGGCGTGTAACAGACCTGAGGCATAACTCCTGTTTCTACAATTGTCTTCCTACCTCAGCTCACTTGAGGCTTTGCCTTTATTTGTTTTTCTCGACAAGCTTTGAGTTCATGGGAGTTTGTGTTTGGTGTTGAGGACAACTGAATGCAGTGCACTGTAGGATCTAGGGAGTCTTTTCTGTCCTGGTCTGCTGTGCTGCTTTCCCACGTTACTAAGCTCAGCAGGTGGTGAGGCTGAGCATGAACTCCAGAAATTCCTGCAGACACACACTATAGATGCAACCAGGCACAGAGCTATTTGCAGAAAGCAAAGTGCTGTGGTAGGTGCCCAGGAAAACACAAACAGTGCTTGCAAAATGTGAATGGCAAAAAAAAAGGCTTAATCCTGTTTTTACTTGAGGTCTGTCTGGTATCTGGCTCTCACACCTCTTGTCCTACTTAGGGGCTACTCCAGCTTGACATTTGCTAGCAGGTGACAAATGCGCATGTGTGCAGAGGGAACAGCCAGGATTAGTTTAATACAAGGCCAGGACAGATGGTGGTAACTGGGTGCAGGGCCCAGCCAGATGGGCACACTGACCAGCAGCCAGTCTGTGTGTGCCTGGCCCCTTCTACTTACTTCTCTTCATTTCTCATGTTCACTGCTCCCTGATCAAGCTTGATGCCTCCCTTTCTCCTCCTTCCATCCTCCCCCGAACCACTCCATAGTAAGTTTTGCTTCCGTAACCTTCCTTAAAGCATTGCGTGATTAACTTTACGGGGCCCCACAGTTCCCCTCAAACTATCCCATAATAAATTTGCTCTTTTCCAAGAAACCCACGATAATTTTGCTTTCTCATCAGTTGTGAAGTTTCTGGCTGAAGCTCTTCAAGGTTGCTCTTAAGTGGTTCCTGTAATGGTTCAGTCTGTCAGTGTCTCAGACGTCCTGATCTTTGCTACAGCCTGTGTTATCTTCCACTTTTCAGGGCTTATGTATCTGTGTGTTTAATTTATTATAACTCTAGTCTGTGGGGAGGGTTGTTAACTTTGTCTTCTTGTGTTGAATAATCATTAACCAAATATCCCTGTAGTTGGAAATTACTTTTTCCCCGTGCTTCCCAATGAATTAGGGCAGGGAGGAGCCTCCGAATGTGACTGTCTTGCTCCACTCCTGTGTGGTGAGGTCTCTGGGTTGCCTGGCATACAGGACCCAAGTGAAGTTTTCCTGGGTCTTTCAGAAAAATTAAATAAATGCTAGGTGCTATTAGGAAAGGAATTATTAGATAGCCAAAATTGTTGTCTTCCCTGTATAAAATTGCCTCCCTGAGCATGCACTTCAGTACTGCATTTCTGGTGCCCTCCCTCCATCTGAATAAGGGTTGTGAAACTGGGAGTTGTTCAGGGGGGCACAAATACCTCATCAGTTACAGAATGGTTTCTGTGAGAGGCACAGCTAGAGTCCAGGCCTCTTTAACCCTGGAAAAGAGATCATGGGGAAAGAAGTGATACAACAGTGCATAAAATTGTTAGTGTCATGGAGAAGATGAACAGGGAACAGCTTCTTGCTCTTTTCCAGTAAACACAAAACCCCCAAACCCTAGGACCCATCAAATGCACCAAAGGTGTAGGTATCCATGAAACTCCTTTCTGCAGGTTACGGTGGCTGCTAGAAGCTTATGCAGGTTGAAAAATGCAGCTGTATGCACAAGGGAAAAATGTTCTTTAAGGACTGGTAAACACAACTGGCTCGGAAGATCCACAGGCTGGGAACTGCTAGAGGCTGGGAGAGTGTTGTGAGGAGGGATGGCTGCTTGCTTGCCGTGGTCACAAACCCCTCTGTGCTCACCCTGTGCTGGAAACAGATTCCTGGACTTAGATGGACCATTGGTCTGTCCCAGTTTAGCCGCTCTTGTGTCCCTGGGAGGTGGACCCACTGCTGTGCCTTTTCCTCGCTGCACAAGGCTTGCACCTTGTGGCAGCTTCCAGGTAGGCTGAGTCCTGCCTCTGCTTCTCCAGCCTTACTGCTTTTCCAGTTCTAGCAGATTTCCCTAAGACTGATGAAATACACGATTTTAGCATGCAACTCAAAACTGGAGCCATATGGCAATCTTCCAGCTCTAGGGCAACTTGTAGCAAGAAGGGCTTTTGCCTCTGGCCAGCCATGAGCCTGTCCTTTCAGGAGCGATGCTGACCTGTCCCTCTTGGCTGCTGCCGCTTATCAAGGTTCCTATGCAAGAGTATAGTCTCAGCTTGATAACCGGTTTATCTTGATAACCCCAGCGGCAGGGATAGAAAGTTCGTGGTTGGGATCCCAATATAACCATCTGGTTTCTAGTGGATCTCCAAATTACGTCAGTCCCCTCCAAAAGGTGGGAATAGATGCTGCTTTAACTATGTCAATAAAACTTTTCTTACCGAGCATCGTTCTACTCGCTTTGCTTGCCTGAAAACCTTTCATTACAGCTGGGGAGAGACAGAGGAGCCTTTCAGCTCTCTTTGGTGGTTTGCTCCCCTCCTGCTCTTCATTTTGGCCATTGCAGTTATTGCTGCAATGAGAATGTTGAGCGTAATGGTGAAACACTGCCGTCGAGCTTCGGAGGCAGTACTGGGCATGCAGCAGTGGGGGACAAGGGGTGGTGGCTTTCCTCTGTGTTCTGGTGCAAGGCTGCTGGTCACCCTAGACTTGTGTTTGCAGCTGCCATCTTACTCTAGGAATCTTTTGTTACCTGAAAGCTGAGATTTTTGGAAAACGTGACTACCGTATCATCTTTCAGTACCTTCCTTTAATGTATTTGAATACCTAAAAGCTGCTGATAATGTGGCTTGCAAGCGTTGAGGCAGAACAAAGCAAGAACTGAGGTGAAACAGATCTGAGGAGTAAAAATGCCATCATAAATCAAAAGCCGGTTGGGGGAAGTCAGTGCAATGCGTTGCAATATCTGTTCTGCTGTGCTGTGCACAATTGTTAGTGGGGTGGCATTTAATGACTTGGAGGAAAAAAAAATGGGTTAAGCAGTTCTGTAATAGAGTTGTCATGTGCTGTAAAGTTATTTAGGCTACATAAGGCCAGAAGCATGCAAAATAAACCTGGTGCATGGAAGAGGTGAGGTTCTGTGTTAACAACTGTCAGCGCAGTGGGAGAAATATCACGCAAGTTGTAAGGTCTTGAATTTGGTGGGAGTTCTTCAAACCCTTCTCCCCCAAAATGCAAGGAATTTGGAATTAATTCCAAATGTAGGAATTAATCTCTCAGAGAGGCCTTATCAGGGGATATTTAAGACAGCCAGCTGGCAGCTCCTGCCTGCCAGGCTTTGGAATGCTGTTGGCTCACCTCTGCAAACTGGGAGGGAGCGAGGTGAGGCTCTGCACTGCTGCACCCTTGGTGTGGCAGAGGAAAGAAAATGAAGTCTTCTGAGGACAATGGTGCATAATGGAAAAAGAGACTCTAGTAGCAACGCAGGTCAGTCACTAATTCCAGTGATGTCACACACTGAAACGTCTGTTCCGTGCCGGGTAGGCAGCCTGTGGTTGCATTGTCTCATGTCGGGCTGTATCCATAGGAAAGGACTGAAATCCAGCACTGCGCGTTTCAGGGACTTCAGTATAAAATTTTCATCCTTGCGCGTAACCACATAGATAGATAACACTTTTGTAGCGGCTGAATCCACAAATGATCAAGCTCCCATCACTAAGTTTTGCTCCTCTGAATTATCCATCCCTTCTAGGGAGGATGAGGAAAGCCCTCAAAGAGGACGTCTGCAAGACTTGCACCTGCGTGTTGTAGTCAGCGGGGGATGGCTGAGAAGGGTGAGGCCAGTTTGGTCCCTAGCTCTTGGCTGCGGTACCTAGAACTGAGGTACTCTGAGGGAGGGAGGACAGGGAGATGGGGTATGTTTGCGCTAATGTGACTTATGCCTTAAATCAAGAGGCTCAAGGAAAGCCATAACCTGAACATGTTTCACCTATGAAGCATCTTTGCAAGCAGGATGCACTAGCGAGTAAGAGGTTCTGTGATCTGGGAGAGGGAGAGCATCTCAAACTGGCAATGAATGTTAAAGCTAGGAAAATTCAAATGAGGGGCAAGACACATGATTTTAATAGGTGGTTAGCCACTTGGGGAGTCTGCCTTGATTTGCCTATGAAAGGTAACGGTAGAGGTTCAATCTCTTTTTACCAACCAGAGACAGTCCCACATGAGTACCTCGCTTGAACTATAGAAACTTGTACCATGTGTTTTGCACAGGGTCAGAAAATGTGGTGCTTATTTCTTGGCCTTAAAATCTATGGAAGTAAGACAATTATCAGCATGTTTATGTATAAGTGTCTATTTTTACATTGTCTACAGGTATTAGTTTAAAGAGCTGCAGTGAGGTGAGGTGAGCCACTCTGCATCTCAGCAGGTGAGGTCCAGCAGTGCCACTGCTGAGCCTGAGCTGATAAAGTCAGGGCAGGAGCTGTTGGAGGGTCTGGAGAATCATAGAATCAGAATCACAGAATGGCCTAGGCTGGAAGGGACCTTAGAGATCATTTAATCCAACCTCCCTGTCATGGGCAGGGATGCCTCTCATCTAGATCAGGCAACACATGGGGACCGAATGGGGATTGAACCCGCAACCTTGGTGTTATCAGCACCACACTCTAACCGACTGAGCTAACTGGCCCAAGTGCCGGGCATTTTGGAGAACCAAGAAGGGAAGGTGAGGAGGAGGGGCTGTTGTGCTGGGGTGAAGTTGAGGCCCAGTGGAGGAGTGTTGTGGTCCCCTGGTTAGCAGGATTGTCTCTAGGCTCTGGGCTTCCTTAGGGGTAAATATAAGAGGTTGGCCCTTTGCCCCAGCTATCTTCTGTGTCAGGAGGAATCCTTTATCCCAGCAAGTATCCCAGGCAAGGGAAGCCAGCAAAAAAAGGGAGGCTCCACACTGCCCTGTCGTCTTCAGGAGACAGCAGGAGTGTTGGTGGGAAGAGGCGCTGGAGGTCTGTAGCTCAGCCGCCTGCTGTAAGCAGGACTGGCCCCAGAACTGGGTCACATCTCTGTGGCTTTGCATAGCTGAGCCCTGAGAACCATCAAGGACGGAGATCCCACCACCTGCTCCGGTGTTTCCCTGACCTCCCAGTGATAAAGCTTTTCTTGATGGATGGTCATGCCTTCCTCCGCTGGCATTTCATTCATCACCTCTGCTTGCCAGGTTTCCTCAGCAGGACAGAAGTGGTCCAAGCAGGGCTTAAGGAAAGTGCTTGCTCCATGCTTTGTGGTGCTCTTGCCTGCACTCCCCGCTGCCTGACCCTGATCACCTGGGTGCCACAGCAGGGGCCTTTGAACAGGCTGGCAGGTATGAGCATAGGGTGTAAAATCAGGGCTATGTGAGGGGGAAGGTTGCAGAAAACACAGGCTGCTGTGCGTGCAGGCAGGCTGCGGCAGCAGGGACAGGCAGGTAAAGGGATAGGGCAGCAGGCAGGAGGGAGTCAGCAGTGGTTTCCAGGGCACGTGCTGTGAGGTCTCCAAGATGGAGCTGCCACCGCTGCTTCAAAACGAGCTTCTCAACCAGGATCCCCCATACCCATCTGTATTTACCTTTTCCTTGGCTGATACAGGCCAGGATGCTGTTGGCTGTCTTGGCTACTTGGGCACACTGCTGGTCATGTTCAGCCAGTTGTTGACCAATACCCCCACATCCCTTTCTGCTGGGCAGCTTTCCAGCCACTCTTCCCCCAGCCTGTGGCGTTTCCTGGGGTTGTTGTAACCCAAGTGCAGGACCTGGCATTTGGCCTTGTTGAACCTCATACAGTTGGCCTCAGCCTGTCCACATCCCTTTGTAGAGCCTTCCTACCCTCAAGCAGATCAACACTCCTAAGTCACAACTTGGGAGTCAACTCATAACTGGATTTCAATCCCTCCTATAAAGGCCTAGTGTGGGAAGCGAGCTTGCTTTCTCCTGTCACCTCTTTTTAAATATTTTTCCTCTTTCTATGCTGCTGTTTCCTTGCTTTGCCTCTGACCAAAGAGGATGAGCTATGCCAAACAGTGCTTCTGCAAGGGGAGAGAAGGGCAGGAAGGCTTTCTTCACAGATAGGCACAGAAGATCCCTCTCTTACAAAAACCCTTGCTGCAACAGCAGCCAGTAGGGAGTAACGTGCTCGGCAGGAATACTACTGTTGTCAGCAGGAGCAGGGAGGTGATCCTTCCCATGTACTTGGCTTTGGTGAGTACACCAAAAGTACCTTGAGTACTGTGTCCAGTTTTGAGCCGCTCACTACAAGAGGGACATGGAAGTGCTGGAGCGTGTCCAGAGAAGGGCAATGAAGCTGGTGAAGGGTTTTGAGATCAAGTCTTATGAGGAGCAGCTGAGAGAACCGGAGTTGTTCAGCCTGGAGAAGAGGAGGCTGAGAGGAGACCTCATCGCTCTCTACAACTACTTGAAAGGAGGTTGTAGCAAGGCAGGAGTTGGTCTGTTCTTCCAAGTAACAAGTGACAGGACAAGAGGAAATGGCATCAAGTTTCTCCAGAGGATGTTTAGATTGGACATTAGGAAAAATTTCTTCTCTGAAAGGGTTGTCCAGCGTTAGAACAGGCTGCCCAGAAAAGCACCTGAGTCACCATCCCTGGAGGTATTTAAATGATGTGTAGGTGTGATGCTTATGGACATGGTTAAGTGGTGGACTTCGTAGTGCTAGGTTAATGGTTGGATTCGATGGTCTTAAAGATCTTTTCCAACCTAAATGATTCTATGACTTCCAGCAGTCATGGGAGTATGAGGGAGGATACAGCCAGGTCACTGGTGGAAGAGAAGGTGTTATAAATGCAAATGGGGACTGCTGTGGGGAACCCAGAGTCATGGGCAGGAGAAGGGAGACAGGAAAGTCACAGGCAAAATACTCAAAACTGATGCTGGGCATAGCGAGGCAGGAGAGGGAAACAAATTTGATTTGGTCTGCTCTCAGGCAAGGGAGGCAGAAGAGTAACAGAGGGATGGAGAAGCCCTGTAGGAGAAGCAGAAGGGAAAAAAACCTCCTAGTCAAGACTAGCAAAGCTGGGGGGAAGCTTTGCTAGCTCAGTGGGTCTGGGAAGTTTCTGGAAGTGTGGCCTGAGCCATACACCAGATCCCAAGGGAAGGGCTGCTGCCTGCCATCCCACCAGAGCCTGCCCACCTCCTGCCACGAGTCCAAGCGCAGTGCTGGGTATCTCCTTTCATCCAAACCCTTTGCTGATGGCTCACCGGTTTGCGCAGTGGAAGTCCTGGGGGAACGGGCCACGAGCGCACAGAGAGCAAGGTAACACAGGTGTCCACATCGATCCGTGTTCATGGGTTGATCCATCCTCCCACCGGAGAAAGTGGCGAGGGACCAGGACAGCGCTTTTTGCAGCAACATTGACCTGGGGCTGAGGTCGGGGTCAGGAGGGGCAAGACTGTAGGAAAAGACCTTAAAGAAGGCTAAACCAGGGCGCAGGAACCAAGACCCGAGGGCGGTCTGTGGCCAAGGAAGGAGGAAGCCAGGCACA
>NW_009694154.1:0-1783 GCF_000703405.1 Apaloderma vittatum
TTGTTGCTATTCCATCTTTCCTCAGAGAAGTGTAACATGGCATGTTAATATCAGCACAAATTCTTAAGGCTTGTGCGGTACCCAACATGTGCAAAAGGGAGGAGCTGGGGATGTTCAGTAGCACCATGGAGTTTCTTAAAAGCAGTTCTGTATCTCTGCTTGTACTTTTTTTTGGTAGCGGTTTTAAAACTTGTTGAGTCAACTGTGACTAAATGGTTCAGCTCTCACACAGATTCAGCTCCCCAAAACTCTGTGAAACCAGAAGGTCGGGCAGAGGAGAAGCGCTGCATTAGTGCTCCCTCACGGGGAAACTCACAGATCATCTCGTGTCAAACTCCCTCAACCATGGGACAGAGATGCACAAGAAACCTTGCTTCGTTAATTCCACTTCCCATGGAACAACCTGCTTCATTATACTCTCTCAACACATAAAAGGAGTGTTCCTCAGTCCAGTGAAACACTGAAACTTCTTCAATTCTTTCATACCGGCTTCAATGGAAGTTCAATTCTCTGTGGCTTTGCACAGCCACTGACTTGCAAAAAGTGAGCATCTCTAACACAGAACCTTTTGAGGAGCCTGTTCTACAGTTTCTTGGCTATTATTGTTTGAAGAGTTCAATCACAGGGAGAATTCTAAAAGGTCGTTCTGCCTCCCCAGGTCTTTGAAGAAATAGTCAGGCTTTGTACCGATGTAAACCAATTTGATTTTTCTGCTACAGGAGATTGGATACAACTATGGCAACGAGAGCTCCTCAGAGGTCCCACTTTTTGTTTCTCAGCCAGAGGCCAGGGTGGTGCCCTGGTGGTTCTCATTCCAAGGCTGCTCAGAGAACAACTCCTTAGGACCATTTGCTGGAAAAAGCCAATCTACATTGGCTTTCTTACTGAATCTTTTTGAAGGGCAGACTTGGAGGAGACTTTCAGTGGTGCCCAAAATACCTCATCCTAATACGTCTCTTGAACCATTGCTAGATTTTAAACTATAACACTTCAACAACAAAAAAAGAGCAGTCCCATGGTTTACCTTTTGTCATTCAGAGTGAATTTTGGAACAAGGGAGGGTAAGGGTCTTTAATTCAGGACTCAAGCAAAACTCAAAGGTTGAAGAATTTAATGATGCAGAATTTCTGCCCCATAGACCATTCTTTCCCCATCCCAACAAACTATCTTTTCTTTCTTCTCCTTAGATAATAACTACCTGAGGTCCAGAAAATTTTTCTCTACCTGACTTTGTAGTCTTCCCTCTTAAAGTGCTGTTGTGCAACCATTAATCACCATGGATGAATGGGAGAGAGGGACTGTTTCCTCAAGTTTTAACTGCCATTTTAACCAGACTTTGCAGAGACCATCTTACCTAATCAGTTATGTTCATGCTTCATGGCCTACAACTCCCACTCAAACTCTTAAATGGAAAACCACTTGTGAATTTTGGTGACAGTCATTTCATTCCTTTGGGAATGTTACTTTACACTGTTTCCTTCCTGGAATTCATGAGACCCAAGAACTTCCATATCTTTGTCTAATGTTATCAACAGAGACTGAATTCCCATTCACAGACAGATTCTGTGCTAGACGTTGCAAAGGCATTAGACCTCTGGACCTGCAACAAAAGTTTGTAGTCTGCAGATTGCTTCCTGTAATTTTCCTACCATGGTATCAAAGAATGCTGGGAGGATTAGCCTATGAATTTTTTTTTGATTCTTTCAAAAATCAATACTAGTGTTAACCATGGATCCATTACGGTTGTGTTTCGAGGCTAGCATAAAATAAGCTCCTTGCCATG
>NW_009694155.1:0-304 GCF_000703405.1 Apaloderma vittatum
AGGAAAAAAAAACACAACGGGGGGAGGAAAAAAAAGAAAAACCACGAGGCTGGAGCTCGATTGCACCAGGAGTGTGTAAGAGGAGAAAAAGCCGGCGCCGTCCCGCGGCGTTTGGGCTTTCTCGTGAGGAAAAAGAAGCGACGTGAGGAGGAAGAACCTGCGGAGGGGTAAAAATTGGCGCCGAGGAGTAAAAACCGAATGGGGAGGGGGAAAAAAATAAGGAGGTGCAGCCTGATGGAGCTGTGAGGGAGGGGAAAAAAGCTGTTGTTTTGGGTTGTGGCTTCGTTGGGTCGCAGGGAAGGGG
>NW_009694155.1:397-1655 GCF_000703405.1 Apaloderma vittatum
GGAAGGAACTGGTGTTTGCTGCTCTGTCGTGCAGCAACGATGGAAAAAACCCCACGAGGATGAGAAAAAAAACCAAAACGTGAGGATGAAAAGAAAAGCAAAACACGAGGATGAGAAAAAAACCCCACGAGGATGGAAAAAAACCGACGGGGATGAGAAAAGACCCCACAAAGGTGAAAAAAGACCCCACAGGGATGAGAAAAGATCCTGTGAGGATGAAAAAGACCCCACGAGGATGAGAAAAGACCCCGCAAGGTTGAGAAAAGACCCCGCAAGGATGAAAAAAGACCCCATAAGGAGAAAAAAGACCCCGTGAGAATAAAAAAGAGCTCCTGAGGATGAAAAAAACCACCACGAGGACGAAAAAGAACTGATGAAGATGAAAAAAGACCCCAGGGGCGTAAAAAAGAACCGACGAGGATGGAAAAAAGGCTCCACGGGGCTAAAAAAGACCCCGCCAGGAGGAAAAAGAACCGGTGGGGATGGAAAAAAACCCCACGGGGATAAAGAAGACGCCACGAGGATGGAAAAATACCCCACGCAGGGGGGGGAAAAAGCGGCGCCTGGGGCGATTCCACGAGCGGGGAGGCGTTTGGCCCTGGGGAAAGGCCCCTTCCTCCTCTTGACTTCCAGGGAAGGCAGCGATTGTCCCCACTTAACCGGTTTAGCATTTAAATTGTCCCAATTCTGCTCCGCCTTTGCATGGCTCTGGGGCGATGGGCTGGGGGAAGGGTTTCCTCCCGCCCGGCTCCCACTCTGGGAGCGAGCAGAGCTGGGGGAAGCAGCTTCTCCAACTTTTCGGTGAGCTGGGAAAGGGAAAAAAACCTTTTTTCCTTCGCATTTCTCCTTTTTCCCTTCGCGTTGCTCCTTTTTCCCTTCGCGTTGCTCCTTTTTCCCTTCGCGTTGCTCCTTTTTCCCTTCGCGTTGCTCCTTTTTCCCTTCGTGTTTCTCCTTTTTCCCTTCGTGTTTCTCCTTTTTCCCTTCGTGTTTCTCCTTTTTCCCTTCGTGTTTCTCCTTTTTCCCTTCGTGTTTCTCCTTTTTCCCTTCCGTTCGTGTTTCTGCTTTTTCCCTTCGTGTGTCTCCTTTTTCCCTTCGTGTTTCTCCTTTTTCCCTCCGTATTTCTCCTTTTTCCCTTCGTGTTTTTCTTTTTTCCCTTCGTGTTTCTACTTTTTCACTTCATATTTTTCCTTTTTCCCTTCATTTTTCTCCTTTTTCCGTTCATATTTTTCCTTTTTCCCTTCATGTTTCTACTTTTTCC
>NW_009694156.1:0-247 GCF_000703405.1 Apaloderma vittatum
GAGCCGGGGCTTGGGGCGCGGAAGCCGCGTCTCGATGGGCTCGGGTTTGAATTGTCTCGCGTGCGTCTTCGGGCCCGCCAGGACCGCCCGAGCCGCGGTGCGACAGCGGCCGGGTTGAGCACCGGGGGAACGAAACCCAAATCCCGCTTTTTGTCGCTGGTCCTTGCTGCCGCCTGCCGCTCCTCTGCATCTTCATTAGGTGGCCTTACGAGTGGCTCCCCCCCCAAAAAGCGCGGGTTTCTTCACA
>NW_009694156.1:278-34228 GCF_000703405.1 Apaloderma vittatum
AAAGAGCGCGTTTTTCTTAACATACTCGGTGATAATTCAGGCGAGCTTCAGGCATTTGCTTCATATAATAGTCTTTGTAAATTGTACGTTGTAGAAATGAAGTATCAAATTCGGGAGGGAAGCTGTCAGTTGCTGTGTGCCACTGAAGGTGTTTCTAATGTTGTCCAAGCAGAACAGAGTCCCCGGGACTGAGGACAGGAAAACTTTTAAAACTGCTGATTTTCATCTGGAAGTTTCCTAACTTCAGTTATTTCAGCTTAATCACGTGAATCTATTCGATCCAGTGTTAACACAGTGTGGCCCTGCTGATCCTTGTTTAATATCAACCTAATTTTTGAAAAGACAGTAGCCAATGCTGAGTTATTAGTTCACAGCAAACGTTACGAGCAGTGGAGAGGTGTGTATGGAGTGCTCCTCCCCACTTGTCTTTGTCCGGTCTGTTCTCCAGTTACTGAGAGTTTAGAATTGATACAGTGCTAGTCTTGAATGAAGGGGAGGAGAGGAACATAGTTTCATTTGTCAGCTGTCAAGTAGCTGTAGAAAGAACTGGTGGAATTCTCTGTGTGCTCTTTCTCTTTAGAGTTTCCTGCAAACTTCTGAGGATGTTTCTTGTTTCAGCCACTAGTTTGTTGTCCAAACTCCTGAGCTTTGAAGTCATTTGTTTTGTGAATATACAACTTCATAAAACTCTCTGGTAGAGCCCTCCTTTCCAGTTGCTAATTTAATGCAGTCTGCTTCAAAAGTGAAACTAGTTGTAACAGGAGGAATGTGTGTGTGATTGTGGTCACTTGTGGGCTCTTTGGCTTAATTTTTCTATTGTGAAGATGCTCTAAGTGGGGTAAATTTATTGAGACTGATCTGGATCTAGCAGTGAATGAATCTTTGTTTTTCGCTCCTATAATCATGGAACAGGGAAACAGCTCCTTTTAAACACGCTGTTCTGTAAAATTATTTAAAACCTCCATTTTCAGGAAAGGATGATCCAGCTCATGTTTTTTTTTTTGTTTTGTTTTGTTTTGTTTTTCCCATAAATGTGAACTTCTGGAGCACTTCCAACTCTATTTCATAAATGATTGTTAAAGCTTGTTGAACTTTACAACATAAGGAGGAATTTTCTGATGTAGGAAATCCCTTTTTACAAGGGATTGAATCAGGGCAGAAAGTCAAATAGATGTGCCCCTGTTCTTTCGTTACTATCTCAGAGTTTTACTCCAAAGGGAAGCAAAATGCTGAAATTAATAGAAAGTAATTTCTGGGGAGGGGGAAGGAGTTTATTCAACATTGCTCTTTTTTAAATTTGATTTTTTTTTTTTAGTTTTGAGTTCTGTTGAAGGGATAAGGAAGGGTCTTGGGTGATGCAGTACTTGTCCTCTTTTCCTTTTGTCTGCTCTTAGGCTTTCAAATAAATGTTTGTGCAATTACCTAGTACAAGAAACTATGCATGTTTTGTATTCTGTGGAGTTGTGTTCCAGCTCCTGCTCTGTCCAGTAAATCTTTTCGTAGTGTACTTAGCCAAGTTTTAATAAACAGTGTCAAGTGAGTTATTAGGCTTTCATCTCTTCCCTGACTACTATTCTATCACCTGCCCTGCCACTGCATTCGGCACAGTTCTGTTTCCTGAAGCCTGCAGGGGAGATTACTGATTTCTTCTTCCTCCCTTCTCCGTACCCATGCTATGAATTTTCCACTAATTTAGGCTCTCAAGTAATTTATCTGTTAATCTCTTGGCCTTCTGTTTCAGAACAGAAAACAAGTTTGTTGGAGAAATTACATGCCATCATACAGTTAAAACTTCCCAGTAGGCCGCGCAGTGTGGTTGTTGCTTGGTTTGTTGCTTTGTTGCATTTTTGTTTTTTTTTTGTTTTTTTTTGATTCGTTTTTTTTGCTAATGACCTTACATCAAACTTTGGGTTACCCAAATTTATGATTAAACACAGAAGAACAACTTTTAGTGTTCAGCAATTGTGAAGGAAGACAGAAGAGGAACTTCAGTGAAGAAATAGTGACAGCTGTTTTCTGGGAAACAGGATAGTCTTGCTACCTAAAAGTGTGGGGTTTTCTTCATTGTATCTAATGTGATAGAAGCAGTACAAATAAAGAAAATGGTGATACTGTTGCCCAAACTGTTTTGTGGAAATCGTGGAGAGGTAAAGCGTGGTTTGTAACACAGTATGCTGTTAATGAAGATCTTGCTTCTATGGCAGGCGTACTGTTGTGGAGGAGGGGAGCTGTAGATGAAAGCTTTTTAAGGTGGGTATTTATAAAGTCCCTGTTTCTGTTTACAGGAAATGAAACAGCATAGTTTTTCACCTAGGCTGTTTCTGTGAGTTGCTGAGGAAGTAAAAAATACTACTTTGAAATGTCAAACAATTCTTTACTAAGTGAAGTGTCTTTTCCATCCCATTCTGATGTAGTTGTAATGAAGTTGAATTAATAAAGCATTTCTATTTTGTTAGAGAGCATTTTCAATTGACTTCTATTCTAACAGGTAGTTGGTGGTAATATAGTTAAGAAATATATCTGTTTTAAGATAAAAGAGGCAGTGGGCACAGTCTTGGTGGTTTTTTTGAACAAACAAGAAACCCAAAACAACAACAGAAGTTTTTCTTGAAGACTTTGATTAATTTTTAGAGGACTAGTTCTGGATTTTGAGTGATTTCTTTTGCCATTGTGTTTTGGGTAAAGTTGATAACCTCTCTGTTTAACTTCAGCCTGTCAATTGTTACCTTCCTTCCCTCTGCTGCCTACAGCTCTTCCACTAATACAAAGTGAAGAGTCATACTCTAGTGTTTACAATTGGAGCAACATAAAGGGTTTTCCGAGAGTCTTGCTTCCATGGAAAACTTATTACAGACATTGGGACTAGTGTGACTTGTGCAAGTTTTCTAAATGTTGGAAAGTCTAACTGTAACGAGAAAGCAGAAAAAATAAATTATTTACTTTGAAAAATTAACATTCACTTTCATGATATTTGGAATTAGTAGAGAAGATAAATTGCTGCTGCTTTGTGGGCTTACTTTGGCAATGGACTTGAAGAATCTGCATCAATTGGGGAATGCTTTTATAAATTAACTTCTGGTCAGGAAGTTGGTTTCTTTGCCTAAGAAAGTCCATCTGTTTACACACAGTAGAGGAAACTCTGTAGCTTTGTCTTAAACACTTGGCTAACTTGTTGGGAACAGCAAGTTGCATGCTTTTCTGATCATTCGTTTTAGTTAATTTGTTTTTCTAATTTCATACCATAGTAGAGAGACTTGATGCAGCTTGATGTTTTGAGGACTGACACTGACTTTTAAAAGGAAGGTATATATGTAAGTGTTGAACCCCATAAACTGATCAGGTGATATTCAGGAAACTGTGTTTGTTAGAGGGGACTGATTAGCAGCAGATATATTACACAGGATCACAGAACGTTAGGAGTTTTAAGGGAAATTGAAAGATCATCCAACCCCTCTGCCAAAGCAGGATCACCTACAGTAGGTCACACAGGAATGCGTCCAGGCAGGTTTTGAATGTCTCCAAAGAAGGAGACTCCACAACCTCTTCAGGCAGCCTGTGCCAGTGCTCTGTCACCCTCACAGTGAAAAAGGTTTTCCTAATGTTTTTGTGGAACCTCTTGGGCACCAGCTTTCACCCGTTGCCCCTTGTGCTGTCATTGGACATCACTGACAAGAGCCTGGCTCTATTCTTCTGACACTCACCCTTAATGTATTTATAAACATTGATGAGGTCACCCCTCAGCCTCCTCTTCTCCAAGCTACAGAGACCAAGCTCCTTCAGCCTTTCCTCATAAGGGAGGTGTTCCACTCCCTTCATCGTCCTTGTGGCTCTGCGCTGGACTTTCTCAAGCAGTTCCCTGTCTCTCTTGAGCTGAGGGGCCCAGAACTGGACACAATATTCCAGATGTGGCCTCACCAGGGCAGAGTAGAGGGGGAGGAGGACCTCCCTCGACCTACTAGCTACTCCGCTTCTGATACAGCCCAAGATACCATTGGCCTTCTTGGCCACGAGGGCACTTTGCTGGCTCATGGGCATCCTGCTGTCCACTAGGCCCCCCAGGTCCCTTTCCACTACGCTGCTCTCCTACACTTCAGTCCCCAACCTCTGCTGGTACTTGGGGTTGTTCTTTTCCCAGGTACAAGACACTACACTTGCCCTTGTATTTCCCAAAATTTCTCCCTGCCCAGCTCTCCAGCCTGTTTAGGTCTTGCTGGATGGCAGCACAGCCTTCTGATGTGTCAGCCATTCCTCCCAGTTTTGTGTCACCAGCAAGCTTGCTGATAGTGCTCTCTATTCCCTCATCCAGGTTGTTAACAAATATGGTACTGGTCCCAGTACCAACGCCCAAGAGACTCCACTAGGTACAGACCTCCAACTAGACTATGTCCTATTGACTACAGCTCTCTGACTTCTTCCCTTAAACCATTTCACAATCCACCTCACTGCCTGATCATCCAGACCTCACTTTCTCTGTGAGGATGCTGTGCGAGACACTGTCAAATGCTTTACTGAAATCCAGGTAGAGCACGTCCACTGCACAGCCACCATCCGTCCACCTGGTTATGTCCTCGTAAATGGCAAGCAGGTTGTTCACATGTAATGTCCCCTTGGAGAAACCATGCTGACTGCATGTTAGTCAGAAGTGTTTTATTCAGAGTAACTGGTTCTGGATTGTACGCACTTGAAATCCAGTGCAGTATTTTGCTATGTTTGTTATAAAACAATGTTTTATTCCATCTGTACTCTACAACAAGAAAATCTGTTGCAGATGTAATGTATATAGTAGCATAAGAAGCCTCTTGAGAGCAGCTAAAAGTGTTTGACAGATGGTAAGAGGCATTTGGGAAGTGAGATTGTCGTTTTGAGGAAGTGGCTTGGACTTCTGGTGTTAGGCGAGGAATAAATAAACCTCATTTACTTCACGCTCTTAATTGTGGATGTGAGGTTTTATCTCGGTTTGTTCCCTCAGCACAGGGCGCGGCACTGATCCTTCATCCACTAAAATTTCTACATCTGTCTCCTTGGAAGTTCTTAAGGTTCCAGTGACTGTGACACAGTACAGGAGTGTATCTGATCTTCCTCGTTTGTTGTTGTTTTTTTGTTTGTTTTGGTTTTTTTTGTTTTTTTTAAATTCAAACTGTTTCATTCATCTGTTTGATAGCGCTCTCATTGTATCTAAGCTTGGGCTAGTTCATACGCTATCTGTATGTTCGTATGTTTTCCAGTACAATAATCCTGTCACCCCATGTTTGTGTTGTAGTACTGCAGAAGCTGTTAATAGGACTATTCAGCTGAGATAAGGGAAAACAGCTCATTTCTTCCAGAGTTATCTTTTCCTTGCCTCCAAACTGAAACTGTAGTATTTTGAAGGTTGTTTTAAAAGACCAGCAGGTTTCTTTTTAAAAGGCTTAGACTTAGAAGTGCAGATATATTACTGGTTATTTAAACAAGTGAAAAAATATTTTTATTGGATTTATTGTTCTTGGCAACTTAGGGAAGCGTGCATGTTATAGCTAAAACTATCAATCAAAAAAAGTCATCTATTTAAGGAATTATGTATCAGAAGGTTGGTTTTAATAGGTTGGTTTTAATATTCCTGCGTTTAAAGTTGATATTAAGTGGGTAGTCCAGTAAACTGAGTTGGGTACTTGACTCTGGCTTGGGCTTTGCTTCTTTTAGGAATAGCTTTAATAAATTTAAGGACGCTTTCCACCTCTCATTTCTCCTCTGAAGTAATGAATAACACCTGCAAATGATTTATTTGACTCTTCAAATGGCAGAAGCATCATTCTAGACCTGGATTTGTTTTATATACAATAGGTCTTTTTCTAAGTACCTCATCTAAGGTACCTAGTGGTACCTTTCTAAGGGCCTCATCTCAGTAGTTGGTATATTTTTGCTTAAAAAGATGTTCTTTAGATCTTGTATTTCTTACAGATGATTTGGAAAGTTAAGGCAAACAGCTTATTACCTAAAACTGGATGCTGCTGCTTAGAGTGTTATATTGTTGATAGGAGATTTGCATAGTAAATCATAAGTTCAGTGGGTGCCTAGTTCATGAAGTGTGAAAGATTTGTGGCTGTGTTCTAAAGAAGTGTGATGTTTTAAGATTCGTGAAGCACATATTGCCAGGTACACAGCAAGTTTCTTTGCCTAAAATTTTATAGGGATGTTTTCTTCAAATTAATTCTAAGACATGTAGTAAAAATATGCTTTTACAGGCAAAGTGAGTATTTTTTTAAGGTAAAATGTGACCAATTTTTGCTTAAATGTTGCATTAACTGTGTCCTAGTTGCAGCTAAACAGAGTCAATTCTGTTCAGTGATTCTACTTTTCAGCTAAGTCTCTTCTGAGAAACTAATTTTTTAGTTAATCAGATTCTATAGTCTTGCAGTATTTGCAAGTTTAAAAAAACCCCCATGATGATGTTGTAAACCCATGACTAGATACTCCTCTGGTGGCATTGAACTGAGAAACATGTTTACTTGAAAGATTAGCTTCCCTTGTCTGTTGGCAATGTAGTGGAAAAGATCACTTGGTATGAGGATATGTGGTGAAGGATATAAGCACTTTTCAGTACTAAATACTTTTTTTTCTCCATTATTCTTTTATGTTAAATTCCGATGTAAATACCTGCTTAAGAGCCACTGTGTTTCCTTTGAAACAGGCCGTAGCATGAGAGGTCCTCCATGGTCTGTTTCCGCAGGTGATTCCAATACTGTAGAGTGGGTGCTTGGAATTAGGGAAAAATACTGCTTTCAGTCGTGCAAAGCTGGTGGAGTAAATCTGCTCAAGTTTGTTACTCCCTGTGCAAGCTGTTCCTTCCAGACCTATCTCGGAGGTGGCTGTGTGAGGGACCTGCTGTGCTGTGCTCCACGTTTGCAGGCATGTGGTGGGAAGGGGCAGGGTAGGCGTCTTGTTCCCCATGTGCTGGGATGCTGGTGCTACCGAGGGGAAAAGGAGGGGGCATTTTGTTCATTGTGGAGGCTTTAGTGCAACACATGAACCTTTATGCTGCATAAAGCAAATACTGTTCTTAAACACAGAAGGGAAAGCTAGGATATGGTTTAGACATTAAGCCAATGATTCTGCATAAACTGCGGTTTGTTGTTTTGCAACTGTGGGAGTGGAATCCTGCAGCTCCATACTGTACCAGGAGAGTGAGTTTACCATTGTTCATCACTGAAGAACTAGTTCATAGGAGAAAAGCTACAGCCTGAAACCGAATATTTAACGTGGCTCTAGAAGATCACCAGTCTCCTTCCTTGCGTGACTTTACCTTTGTCAGATAAGAGCTTCAGGGGGGCTTTGGTTTTGGGCTTTGGTTGTTTCCAGGTAAAGAGAGCCTGTTAAGTCAGAAAGTGGACCCCTTTTCACACAAATAGATGGATGTATAATTAAACTTTTTCGTAGGAAGTCACCTGCTTTGTGCTCTAATATGATGAGTGTTGGTGTTACCCTGTTTTTCCACTAGTCCTGGAAGCTGCTGTGCTTCTCCTTTTGAAGGACTATTAGATATTCAAGGTTACTGATTTTTACTTTTTTTTTTTACAATCTAAAAGACTGAGTAACTAGAAAGAATACGTATTAAATACTTAAAACAAGTAGTCTGTGTATAAATACAGAATACAGCATCCATGGAGATTCGAATGATGTGTATAGGATGGTAACTAAGGGAAACTTTAACTTTTTTCTAATATACTAGTCCTAGAAATATAGGAGTGGTCCTCAGTTGGAGTATTAACATGATGAAAATGATGAGAATTGAAGAAAAGTGGCACAGCTGTTGTTCCTTTTAGCACACAATCTTCGAGTAATAACTAATATGTTTAATCCAAATCTGGAAGAAACATAGTTTGCACAGAAGCTGAAACAGAGTTAAAAAACCCCACAAAATATGTAAAATCTGAAGACCTTAAATAATAGTGTGTTTGGAAGGAAAAACTGCAGGGGGGAAGTTCTGTAAACTTGGGTCAGAAACAGGCATCAATTTGATGTGAATTTGTTGTTCCTAATGGCTTAGACTCATTTGCACGTGGATGTAGAGAGCATCAGCTAAACTTTGTTAACAGTCTTTGCACTGTAAACCTGGGGCAACTGCAGTAATAATTTGGCTTTGACTAGCCTCTGTGGGCTTGTTACATGCACTATTTATTCATTTATACATTTATTTGCAGTACAGTACACTGGATTCTATCTAATTTTGGTTAATAGATTAAATCTTGCCAATATGAGCTGTACAGTTGAGTAACTGGTTATGCAGCAGTAGCAGTTAATGCAGAAAAGTTCTCTTCCTTTAATACTCACTCTTCCCAACGTTCTCCACCTCCTCTGCCTTTGGGAGAGGAAGATAGGTCTGTGTGTCAGAAGAAGTCATTTGGGCCATGTATTGGAGAGCCAATGTCCAAGGTCTAAGAAGAAATTTTAGGATCAGTAATCATATTTATATTATAGACTTGTGTGATTTCCATCTTTCCAGGTGCCTGACTATGTGCTCTTCTGCTATTTCCATTTCTTATGGCGGGAGCTTTTGCCCCAGTCGTGCTCTCTTCCAGTCTGGGCGACGTCATGAAAGATATGGTAATTTGGATGGAGAGGAGCAGAAGGAGGATTGAGGAAGGCTGTTGAATTCTTACATGAAGCAGCAGATGGAGTTAATTTAGTGTGACTGAATATCTGGCCATGCTTCTTGGAGCAGATATCTAACACATTTAAGGTGGATATAATGTGTGCATCACTAATGGAGGAGTACCTTTTGTGAGTGAAGATTACTTGCATCGCTTTCCTAGCCTAATGGCAGCTACTCTGCCAATGTTGAGGTGGCCTTTTTGCTTCTCTTCCATCTGTTCTTCTAAGTAGGGTGTTGAGGGTCTTCTGCCTCTTGGTTTTACTGAGGGCATCTGAAATTACTGTGTTTTTTTTCTTGTGATGTATGACCAGTCTACTTTCTCCTTCAATTCCAGCTACGCTACCTGTTCCTATTTGCTTCGTTACTTATCTTTTTTCTCCTGCCTTGATCTCCTACATGAATTGCTGTTAAATTGCTACAGATAATTTTCCATCTGATTTCTTGTAACTCTAGGTACCATCTGACTAATCATGGTTTTAGCTGTTTTCAGGGAGATTATAGTTTTAGAAGAGGATGTGATCATAACCTTGTATTCTCTCCAGATAGCTCAGACACTGTGGAGGACTGCTAGCTAAGGGAGAGGATTGGATTTTTTTTCTAATTTAAGTGATATGCTTGCCTGTGTTATATGCTGTGGTATGTGCTGTCTATACGTGATACAGACAGTGCCTGTGTGGTATCTGCTTTACTTCAAGGACTTGCTTAACCTGTCAGACATAATTTGCTTGTGTATATGTATATATTTTTGTGTGTAAAAACTGTATTAGTCATACATTAGAAGCAGATAGCCTCCTGTAAACTGCTAGCTGGCAATCCTCAGTGTAAGGCTCTTGGCTTAGGGCTTTAGGCAAACACAACAGTGGGGGTAGCTATGACCTGAACTCCTTCATGTTATTTGCAGTCTCTTTTAGCAAAAGAGGTATTTTGTAGGGAGAAGCAAAGCAACTTTGATTAATCTGTATGAAGCAAATTGTAGACTTTGAAGGTACCTTTTTGCTTTGGTTAGTGGCTTTAAAAAAAAAAAAAAGTCCCAGTTGAGTCTGTACCATACATGAGGAGTTTCAATTCTAAGATGGTAATTCTAGTTTCAAAACTTACACTGAAGATTTTGTTAGCTTGTCTATTAGGACCTATTGGAGGCTGAAAGATTCTTGTAACAGTACATATTTCCTATACTGAAATTACGATTTTGTGGTTTCTTTTGTGTTTGAATGAAGATTGCATTTGTAATTAAAAGATAGTCTTTGTGATTGTAAAGAGAAGCCAATGAGCTAACATTTGAGTCTTGTTTTGTATGCAGAATTAAGGACCCCACACTAACCTACTTATAAAGATTTACTGCTTTCTGTTTTTAAATATTACCTCGATTCTGGCTTGTAAATATGACTGTAGTTACATTTAACCTCTGCAGCCTTGAAAATGGAGACTGGATACACCTTAATGCAACTACATTAAAATACCAAGGATAGAAAATGATCAGGGTAAAACACAGGTTTAAGGCCTGTGATATTTAAAAGCAAAGAGAAACCTCCTCTATACCAATGCCGATTCTATCTATCTGGATAACACACAAAATTGCTGACTATAAGGAGAGGCTTTTAGATGGACTTCTGAAATCATCAACAGGAAGAATTGTTCTCCCTTTATGAAAAAAGTTATCCCTTTATTAAAAAGTAAAGCCAGCTGATCAAAGAGGCATGAAGTAGAATGCTTATACAGGCTAATCAAGGCAGAAAACAGAATGGAGAGCAAGGAGCTGTCCTGTGAAATGAGGGGAAAACTGGTGAAAAACAAACCAGAGAGAGTGTACAGATGGGTCTGTACCATGTCAGCTGCTTGAATTAAATATTAACTATCACCCTTACTGTCAGTGCTTTAAAGAAGAGTGCTTGAAGTTCCTCTCTGTGTAACAAGAGTATTTTCTTTTAAACTTAACTGGTTCCTTTCAGTGTTATCAACTCTGTTTGGTTCTCAGCTTGGAACAGGAATACATACTTTCTTTTTAAGTAAACTAAGAACCTGTGTAAGGAAGTGAGGCCTGTGGTGTGAGAGGGTTTGTTTTTTTGGTGGCTTGGTTTTTTTTTTTTTTCAAATTTGTAGCAGACTTCTGCTCTGGCCCCTGTCAGATCAGAGGTTACAAATTGCGCTACATGTTCTGTTGAATTAAAACAAGCTTTAGAACTTTTTACCCTGGTTTTTTGGCGTATCAACAATATTTGTCTTCAGTGAACTTTAAAAAGTTGTCCTAAGTCTTATCGTTGATTTCTACTTTCTTCCCAAACAAAGCTTGCTTTATGTCAAAAAGATTAGAGATGTGGTAGGCGGTTGTTATTTTCTAGCATGATAAATCAATACATTTATACTATAGGATTTATTAAGTACAAATATTTTTTTATTACTCAGAAGTGACCAGAACAGGATTTTTCTGCATCATTTTGGCTATGTATTTTATTAATTATCAAATTATATTTGATTCCTCTTTATGAAATGAAGAAAACTGGTTGGTTTATACTTATCTTAAGCCGCTTTCCTTTGTGACTGACAGATTGGTTTTGTAAATACAATCCACTTATGAACAGGACTTGTTATCTTGTAATGTAAACATACTGAAATAAACTGTTATGAATTTTCATATAAGCGGGATAGATGGAATAAGGACATGAATAAGGCAAAAGTCAACATTCAGCTATACTGTTTCAGTTGCTCTGTTCTGTGTATGCTTCCAAGTTTGACCTGTAATCTTTCATTTGAAAAAAGGAGAAATTATTTATCTTTGCATACTACATAGATTAAATATGAGCTTCTGAGCTTCCAATAGGATGCTCAGAAAAATACGTCGCAAATGTTGCTATACTTAACCTTTCTGTACTGTAGTTCTTTGTTGCCTTACGTGGATTTATTTCTGAACTCTGTTACTTGATTATTTTGTATAATAAATTGTGGAGTCCTCATTCCTTTTATTACAAGAATTCATTATGCCTGTGAAAGTCTGGCCAGTATGACAATTCTCATGCTGTGAACAGTTAAAAATTATATCATTGTCTAGTACATTTGTTCTTTTTCAGCAGAATTTGCAGCAATACTTTATGCATAAGGTTACTGAAGATCCAGCAGAAAAAAAAAATTAACGCTGCTGCATGACTCAGTCTGCTTTTGGAAAAAGACACCAGTAACACCATGGTCACTTGGTATTGCTGAGTAGCAATGGGAGGCTCAGGCCTCTCAAACGTCTGGCTCTTTCAGTTTTTGTTTTTAATTTTAAACTTCAGGAAGGTAGGACTTGTTGCATCTTAAGTAAATAGTGTAAAGATTAATTGGATTGTCTATTGTTTGTGGGAACTGTAGGCTGAAGACAATGAGTTTCAATTTTATTTTTTAATTTTTAATCCTGAATACAGAATATTATCTGGCAGCTGACCTTCTGTGAATTTAGTATGTGCAAAAGCATTTGTGCTGGTGAGCATGGTAGAGGAAAGGGACACTAGAGTGACAAGACCTGATGTTACTCTCAATGTATAGTGTCCACAAGCGATAGCTGAAACATGCCTGAGGTATTGCACGGAAGTCTGGAATATTATTAATTGTAGGCGTTTTTGTAGGTATTTTTGTGGGTTTACAAAAATGCATACATTGCCAGAGTTGAGAATCCATTTCACTTTGTAGTTTTGGTGGGGATTTTTTGGTTTGTGGTTTTTGGGGGCTGTTAGTTTCTTGTGATTCAAATGTAAACCATTTGCTTAGTGGATATTTCTGTCTTAAAAATTCAGACTTAAGAAGCTTGGGTTGTCTTTCTTGCAAGATGGGTGACATCTGTTGTGACTGATATGGCTTTAAGGTGTTGGGGGAAGTGTTGTAGAAGCAAGCTCTTGACTCATAGAATTATTTTCTGGATATAGTTTAGTGCCTTGATAGTGAAGATGACTGAATTTGAGCTTCTAAATTCTTGGACGGAGAGAAGGAAGAGAGGGGTTTTTTTGGTGGTTGTTTTTTGTGGGTTTTTTTCTTTCTTTTTTGTGGATTGGTTTGTTTGTTTTTTGTTATGGAGCAGCTGGTATTTTCATGACTTGTAGCTTGCTATAGGTGACCTTCTGCAGCCTGCACTGTGTGTTCTGTTGTAGGGCAGCCCAGACAGTGGAGATTCCAGAGCAGTGAAAAGCAATTGTTAAACAAGTTTCATGTCAGTGAAAACCTGGAAAAAACATCTGAGTGAGGGAAGGTGTGTGTATGTTATTGAGATTTTAACTTGCAATCTGAAAGCCTTCGTTGGATCCTCCCACACTTCTCCAGGTCCCAAGACTTTCTTCCTGGAGGAAGAGAAAAGAGCTGAATGAGGCTTTTCTGTTATCACTTAGGGGTGTAGCAGACAGTTTTCCAACTTCACTCAGCATCTGTCTTCTTGTGACCCAATGTTGCTGTTACCATCCATACTGAAGGAAAATCTACTTCAGTTCTGGTAGGCTTGTTCTCTCTCCTGTTACAGATCATGTTTGCTTGAAATGAATTCTGTGATTTTTTTTTAAAAATAGGAGTTTTTTTGTCCTCATGTTTGTCCTCATGTGGTCATATTTTAGATCATTACTTCGTGTTGTTAAGTGTTTTGGTTATACTTGTCTGACACTTTTAAATGTGTTTTCCCCATCCCAGCTTTATTCTCAGATTTCTGCATGGATAACCACATAGTTTATCATCAACACAACTATCTTGCCCTGTCTTCTTCTGTGTTCATAATAGTTTTATCTTTAGCCTTGTGCACCTCTCTTTCTTCTTTCACTTAAGCATATTATTAAGCATATTAAGCACATTTATTCTTTTTGGATGCTATGTTACCTATCTTCGCAACTTGGAAACTTAGTAGCATTCTTCCTTGGTTTTTTGTGTTGTTTTTTTTTTTGCTTTATCTGGAGAAAAATACAGGTGTTCACTGACTAGAGCTTGCCAACATACATGTATACGCTGCTGTTGTGAAATTTTAAGTCTTTAAATGAATCCTGTGCATGGCAATCTTTGCTGCTTAACTTGCAAAGATCATGTTGTTGTAACAGTGTGGAAGAAGCTGCAGCGGAGGTGCTTGTGTCAGCAAGTGTCTCCTCCCTCCCCAAATACAGTGCTACAAGCATAAGCTGTACCAGCAAAAATAATATTTCACTCCTCCCAGTACTGTGTCCAGGGAGGTTGTTACCAGCAGAAATTTATTTGCTAGGACCAATGTTTGTAGGAATGCACTGGTGGAATGCATTGATACCGGTCAGCTCTCTCTCGCAGCCTTAGATTTTGTTGCGTTCACAGACTTAATAAAGATGTCAATTTATTGTGTCTTGGCTCCTGCTCCTCCTTCATCACTGTTTACGAGTCTCATGGCTCTTGTAGTTCCCAGCAAATGTTCTGCTGAGTAGCGATGACAGTAATTTTGATCTTAAGAGATCAGGTTGTCCTTTCTCATAGGAATTGGAAATGCAGGTCTCCTAGGAATTTTGATTTGTGAGCATTACAATGGGAAGCTCTCACTCCTGGTGTCCCGGGAGAACCTGTTTGAGCTAGTGTTTATGTACTTTACTTGAGATGCATAATGAGGCTGACAGCTAGGAGAGAGCTTTTAGCTGGCGAATCATTCAAATTGCTATTGAGGTGGTTCCTAAGAATACTGGCTTGCTGGTGATTGAGCTGGTTTTCTATCCATTATGAAATCAGTATGAGCCCGCCATGATGGCGACGTGGGATTTTCATAGTTGTACTCTTAAATCATTTTTTTATTGCTACAGTCTGCAGATGCCTAAGCTGAAGATTCTTGCAGCAGCCTTACAGCAGATTGAGTGTGTTGAGCTACGTAGCCCCAGGTTAAGGCGGTGAGCTGAGCTGTGTGAAATACTGCCATCTACAGCACAACGGTGGGTAGGAGCTGTCAGAAGAAACCTGACAGCAACCAAGGTGACTACTTATAGGCGTTAAATATTTGAAATAGGTCTTAATTTGACCTGAAGTTGATTGTGACGTTTAGCCACCTCATAAAGGGACTGCTTTCAAAATCAGTAGCAAATTCAAGCTTGTCTAAATAGCTGGACAGGTGCTTGCTAAACAGATACATAGTGTATATTTAAAAGAAATGAAGAACTGTAAAAAAATTAAAAAATGATGTCATTCTGAGCTCTCATAGTGGGTGATTAAAGTTGGACATGTAGATCACTGGAACTAAATTTCTGATGTTAAAACTGAGTGATAAGTATGAAATGGTGCTAGTCAGTTCAGATTCACTGCAGAATGAGAAATCACTTCACCTGCTTTTCCTTCTTTTGAAAAAGTTAGGTTTCTACCTACTGTTTCAAGTGGAAAAAAATGCAAATGAATTTATTTGTTCTGACATGAAACACTAATAATGATGATTAATGTGAAGGAATAGATGCAACAAGAAACTATAACGAGATCTGGGTTTTTCTTCTAGTGTCATGATGCCACAGCCTCCTACTCAGAATCACATGGAAAAAATGTTATGTTATTAAGAGAGCACAGTTTCGTACCTTGCTTAATCTTTTAGTATAATACAAATTTCAAGCTCAGATGGGAAAGTGTGGAAAAAAGGAACTATAATTTACTTTTAAGCAAAGATACACAATGCTTTTAGTTTGCACCTGTGACAGTATTTGTCATGCAAAATAGCTCTTGTTCAGAGTCTGATTAGTCTGAAAGGCTCTTCTAAGTGGCTGGACATTGGTCTGTGATGATCTTTTATTACTTTCATTCGTGAGGGGTGTGACTATAATCTTCTATTCTCTTAGTTATTCAGGGGCGTGGTCATAGAATAGCATAGTGGTTGCCTCAGCTGCGACAAAACCAAAGGGCTGAAAAGAAATCTTATAATCAGCTGGAGATCCGCATGCATCTGAATTTCATGGCAGGTCATTGTAATTTTTTTCTTTTGTAGGAGGAAATACCAATTGTAAAGTTGCTAAAAATGTTTTTGCCTCAACAAGGAAGAAAGGTCTAATATTCAACAAAATGTTTTAGAAGTTCAGAACCACTTTTTGATCAGTGTAGAGTGCTTTTTTTGTCTAAACTGGAATGCTGCCACTCCTGGAGACATTCTTGAAAATGGTAATTGCTTGTAGTTTTATGTTGTTTCTTGTTATTTTAAAGCCAGTTAGATTTATAGATTGGATTTCTCTCCAAGGACACTCTACCACTCTTAAATGTGCTTTTGTAATTTTTAACAAAGCTTTCAATATATAGGCTTTTAGTTGGCTGTGAGGTCTGTCTGAAGTCTTACCTTGCAATAAAGTATTGTCGCCCAGGATTTTCCGTGCTTTTCACGGCTAGGAAAGAAGCAGTTAGAGGGGAAAAATGAGAATTCCAGGTCCATCTGCCTGTCTAGCCATTCTGCTAATTTAAAAATGGCAACCATGGAAAAAAGAGGTTTGGCAACACAAATTTTAAGTAGCTTTGCTTGTCAATACTCGATCCAAAAGGTAGAATGAATAAGGGTGCCTTACTGGAGGAAAATGAAGATGAGCTCTGTGACTTGTGAACTGTGCTGTACAATCTGAGAATGAGTTCTGGCCCACATTGATATGATTAATATCTATTGTTACACATAAGCATGAAGAGGCAAAATCAAACTTCATAGCCCACCTATCTTGTCTTTATCCTTTGTTTCTATGGCTGTTTTTTATGTTAAACCTTCAGTTTTGCTATGATCAAAAAGTTTCCTTCGTCAACCTTAAATATTTCAGGGTCCATTCCCTTCATTAACCTTAAATATTTCAGAGTCTTTATGAAGAATTGAAGAATTCTTCAGTTCTTGTAAAAATGTGATTTATTTAAGAATTTTGATTTTTAGTAAAACAAATAACTGATCTTTGAAGGTGCCTAAGGAGACAATTTTGCCTTGCTTTTTTTTTTTTTTTAAATTTAATGCAGTATGCCATTCCTCAGTCCCAAAGCTGATAGACTGCTTAGCGTTTTAATTGATTTTCAAGCTGAATTCAGCTTTCACGTTCAAAGGGTTATGAAGGTTAATTATACTAATCAACATTTGGAAACAGTCGATTCTCATCCTATGTGAAGTGTTGCCACAGCGCTTTTCTCCTGAGGCAGGAAAGTGGCTTATTACTTCATGATGTAACTGGGATGCTTGTTGCTTATCTTGATGAGGTAGTTTTGATGTATAATCTTCTCAGTTATTTTACAGTTTGGTGTTTATAAGTGGCAGTGAAATATCCAAGTGCCTATTCACTTACAATCTGGATTTTATGAAGTTAATAGTACTCCTAGAGTTACCAGGTCTTAATTTCGTATTCCATGTGTATTACAGACAATCTGGATATGAAAAAGCTCAAGTTATGAATGTCATAAAATTTCTAAAAGCAGTCATGGGAGCATAAAACATGCCATTGCATTAAAATCTACTTATATTTCGTATTTTTTTCTAAGTTTTGATTATTAGGAGGGGAAGGCAGCTCATCCTTCTCTGAATTCTGTTGAGGGCTGCAAAATGAAGGAATGAAATCCTTTCTTACAGAAAATATTATGCATGCCTAGGTGGTTTTGACATTAAGGGGTTATGCACACTTGTTACTTTCATTGAAATGAATATTATATGTGTTCTTGCTTGACAATTTTGAAGCAAAAAATCCACAAACTAACAAATCTTTATTTTCCTACATGTTCACTATGAGATTTCTTGGAGATTTCAGAGTTTTTAGAACTTTAAACCTCCAGTTTTAAGTACATTGTACCTGCTGAAGTTCATTGGTTTGTATCTGTGACCACTAGTTAATAATCTGTGACCACTCAGTTAATAATGGATTGAAAACACCAGGTAAGATTTCTCCAGTCGCATGATTGAAAACGTATAGTGTCAGTTATTTTTACAGCTACTCCTGTAGGAAATTTAAATGGGTGTATTTGGTTTTCCTCCTTCTGATGTCTCAGTGTGGTGCATGAAAATGAGCATGAGAGACGGGATGTGCCCCAGGAAGTGGATGCTTGGCTACGAGTACGTTGGAGCAAGCTTCTGTTCGGTTTTATAGCTCTGAGACCTGAGCTGTTGCTCAGGTCTATTTACATCGTGAAGCATGGAAATTAGTGTTTCATAGAATACCAGGTTGGAAGAGACCTCGAGGATCATCTAGTCCTTTTTTTCTGGTAGATGTCAGACTTCAAGATACGTGGATAAGCTGCCTTCATGGGAGTGAGATGTGTAACATGATACTTGGAGGTGTAGTTAAGTGCTATGGTAGAGATACAGGGTATTAAATTGCTTTATGCTAATATTATCTTGGTAGTTAAATTAATGTTATCTTGGTATTGTGATTTTAAGTATGAGAGTAAACTATGAAATGCTATTAAAGTGATAAATTATCAGTTTTGGTGACAATATTGGAATGAGGTAATGCCATGAAGGAAAGGATGTAGTTTTTCTCTTTTAAAAGATAAATCTATTCTGTTGTGGAAGTGTTCTTTCCCTTTCTTAGTGTAAAACACCAACTGAATTTGCTGGAGCTCGCATGTTGCATCCTTTTTTCCAGGCATTTGTGTCTGTCTTCAGTCTGTGCCTGGGCTCCCAGACTATGCTGTGTCTTCTGCAACCTACACTATGTACTTCAGCCTTCCCTTAACTAGCTGAGTATACTGAGGGAATGGATAGAGGATGATGAGGAAGCCAGAATCAAAACTTCGTTATCACGTAGTCCTATGAGATTGCACAGCTGAGAAGATAAGATTCACCTTAAATTACATGCTCAAGCTGTCTGACGGCCCTGTTAACCCATTTTATGGGAGATTTCCCAGTACTTGAGTAGAATGGGTGGACAGGCAGGAGGAGATAGGTGCCTTGTCATCCAATCAATATTTGGCCCTGAATGGAATAATTATTTGCCCAGGACACTAGTTTTTTTTTCTTAATTTGTTTTCTTCTCCAAAATGTTTCAAAGAACATCCAAGGAAGTTCAAGACTTGATTTTCCTGGCTGTGCTGTATAAAGTGACTTTACAATCAGTCCCTGGTTGTCAAGGAACACAACCCTGTTATCTCAACGATGACACATACTTTCTTTAATGCTTAAATGAATTTATTATCTTCTATAATATCTTCTGAAGCAAAATGTTCAAGGTACCATCATAACGTGGAGTTCTTGCTGCTGAGAATCTTGGTGTGTCCTCCTGGTACTGGGAGCAAAAAGCATTCTACTTTTCAGAAATTGGTGGGTTCGGGAAAAAATATGTTTAACTCCTGTGCTTTAGGGCTGGCTTTGAGCTGTGAAAGGCTTGGCTTCTGAGTGCAGCTCTGGCAAAAATGTTTATTTAAGTTGCTTGTTTACTGTTGCAAGGAGTGTGAGCAGTTGCCTAATTTAGATTAGGCAATGATATTGAGCTGATTTCTGAGGGCTGTGAATTGCAGGTAAGTTGTCACTTAATGACCGTTGTATTTCTTCCTTAACTGCTTGTTGTGGCAGGCTAGGTATTTCTCCTTGTCCAAAGAAATGTCATGAGAGACCATGTAATTTGTTGAACAGAAAAGGGTGGGGAAACAAAAAGGTCTAGTGCTAAGTCACTTGCCAAGTCTGCAATGCGACAATATTTTACACCTCCTGTGGATAAAGTTAAATTATTTAAATGATATTGGTTTGTTCTCTTAAACTAAAAGCTAAATGAGATTCTTGCACCAGTTCCAAATCAGTTGATCAGCAGTTACTCAGTAGCTTCAGAGAGAAGCTTGGGTGTTTGCTCCTAAAAGCACTAGTCTTTGTTAAGCCTGTACAAAGGCTATTTGAAATACTTGCGTGTGACTTAATCTCCTTCAACAATAAAAAAACCCACAAAACCCCCCACATCTCCCCTATACCCCCAAAAAACCTCCCAAACCAAAACCAAACAAGTCCAAGCAAAAAAACACCTCCGCCAAAAAAAACCTAAACCAACAAACTATGAAAGATCCAGATTTGCAAACATGTAGAATAGCACTGACACCTAAAAACTCAGAAGAACATCAGCTCATTTTAATTAGGCAAGCAGTAAAGTGAAAAAAACCCCTGAACTTGGCATAAACAATGGAAATTAAATTAGACTTTCTAAATCTTTTTAATAAACCATGATGTGTAATCCAGATACTGTCACTACCTGTTTGAACCTGCTGCTCCTTTAAGGTAGAATTTATTTCTAGGGTTTTTCCTATTGCAGTAAGATTCTCTGACCTCTTGTTCTTAAATTATCACAGAAGATATCCTGTATCTTGAAATTGTGGAAACTACCTTTTAGCACTAGCCAAAAGAAATTTAAGTGAAGGCCATCTCTTATGTCATCAACTCTATTTTAGTATCAAGAAGAGACACTGCCTCTATGATAACTAAATTATACTTGAGAATAAACATTAGTTTCCTACTTGAAACATCCGCAATGTGTAATCCAGAAAGTCCATTGCATAAAAACCTCTCAAACACAATGTAATTTTATTGTAGTTAAGCACAGCTCAACAGAGACTTATTTGTCTGTGATAAGTCTTCTTTCACAATTTTAATCTTAGAACTCGCATTGATTTTTCTATTTTATGTATCTCAAGTTGGAGCAGAAATTCAGATCATAGTTACTCTTAACTAGGCTCCTGTGAAGTGTGTTCATAGTTCTCATTAGCAGGTCCCAGAGACGTAATCTCCGTTTTTAGTCCAGTGAAACTAAGCTATTGGGGCATAGACAAGTCGTTCTGTACTGGTAGGTCTTTGGGAGCTCCAGATGAGTAAAGATGGTATATTGTGTTCAGTTCATGTTAATTCTGTTCCTCGACAGTACTTGCTAAAAAAACCCACTTACCACTGATAGACCTTTGGAACCATTGTAGTCTGGTGTTATTTCTAAATCAGTGTAGTTAGATGAAATTACACTGAGAATTTGAATCACTATATTCTTCTTGGGCAGGTCTTAGTCACCTAAGTCAAATTTTGAGAGACTGTAGGGTTTTTTTCAGTGCACAGAACCAACTGTTGTCCCCCCCAGCTTTATGAGATGTAAGGTATCCTTTTGTCCTGGTTTCGACTGGGACAGAGTTAGTTTTCTTCCTAGAAGCTGGTACAGTGCCATATATTAATATGAGAATAATGTTGCTAACAAGCAAGTGGAGTAGTTATTGCTAAGTGGTGCTTATCCTAAGTCAAAGATTTTTGAGTTTTCCATGCTGTGCAAACAAGCATACCTTGTAACAGGTATGAAAATTTAAAAGAGCTCTTAAGGTGTGTCTTCACCTCTTTAAAAGTTAACTATCCTTTTCTGTTCTTCATAGCAGCAAAATGCACTGTGTAAAGGATAGATTGAAAACCTAGTAGAATTGCCACTTGGAAAATTGGTCCTTTGCACTGGCTCGATTTTGGAGGTATATTATTAATTTTATGAATTTGTATTTTTTTTTTCTTTTTGTTGTAGATACACATTGAGATGATTCTGTTCCCCTTCAACTCTGTTTATTCAACAGTAACTGTTTATATTGCCTTGAACTTGAGAACCATGTCACATTTAAATCAGATAGAACTTGGTGTAACATACAGCTACAGAACAGAAGGAGAGTTTGTACTTGAGGGAGCTTACAGTCCAACACTGACAGTTACAGAAAGAAAAGTAAAGATTGGTGTCTGCTTTGGTTAGTTATTGTAATTTCTGGGAAGACCGTGGTGGAACCTCACGTGATACCAAAAATCTGATACTGTAGGTCACCTCTAGTTACCTCCATACATATTTCTTCTCTTTTGAAGGTGTGTGAGTTTGGGGGTTTTTGAAGGGTTGGTTACTGAGTATTTTCTGCCCTGCATAGTCTGAGTTTTGACCTTTACAGCTGGATAATTTAGAGAATAGGTATACCCATGAATGTGGGATTAATTTGAATTTGCTGTAGCTCCTTGGGATCTGTGTGTGTTGTCAAGGAAAGTACTCAGAAAGATACGACCACTTTTGAGGAGGCCAATTGTCCTGTTCCTCCAGGTCTTTAACTCCTGCAAAGATGTGGGAGAGACTGTAAGTGAGGAAAGGAGCTGGCTCTCCTTAAGCAGAGGATTCTGCAGTCTTTTGGATGCAGTCTTTGAAGAATGTTCTTGTGCATCCCCCAGCTATAGAAACTTTGTAAACATAAGTCATATTGTAACATTATTAATACATGCTCTGATGCCCAAGCTAGTTGCTTGGTGTTCATATTAAAACTGCAATTTTTTTGTAAACTCTCATTAGGCAAAATGTTTTCCAGTGACTGTCTGACTGGTACATATTCTGAAATTGTGACAAATTGGAATCTTGCTTATGTTTGCTTAAATTATCTCAGAGAGAAGTGATGTAGGAAATGGGTTGCAGTAGCTTTTGATGTGGCAAAGAACTGTCTGCTGATGAGGCCTACCTGTCCAAGCAAAGTTACTGCAGCTTCTGAGATACAAAAGTTTTACAGCAGTTTCAGCTAACATTTTACTTTTTTGCAATAGGTAAAGAACACTCGTTTAGTCCCATACAGTTCACCTGGCAGTTGGTAATTCAGTAATCTGCAATTGTATGATCATGTGCTATCATTTATATGTAATCTCAGAATAGCTCTCTAAAACTATTGCTTATGAAATTGATTCTGTTCTTGACCTGCTTGTGAGACTTCAAATATTTTTCTATCAATGATCACATCATAAACAAGGCATTTAGGGGATTTTGTCACTGAGGGTAGTATTCTACATCATTTGAAGTATTAAAGTAGACTTTCAGCATCCCCATATCGAAGCCCTTTCAGAACAGTGAATTAGTTCTTAAATGCTTTGTTTTTCATATGGTTGAAATAGTACGTGTCCTTAACCTCCCCCACTCTCCTTTTTAATACTTTGACTCTTGTATTTGACAGCAGTGTTAGTTAAGGGGAAAAGAGAAAAATGTTCTTTTTAGGAAAAGCAGGGTTGGATTTTGTTTTGGAAAGTTTTGTACAGAGGAAATCCAGATCTGTCTAGTGTCTCAGGATGGCAACTGATTCCATTTTGACATCGGAAACGGAAGGACTTGTTCTGCCACCTATCCGTCTTGTCTGTGGAAACATCTCTGCTGACTTATCTTACATTTCAGAAAAAAGTTTTTAATATCAACATTGCTTTTCCTTTTCCCTTGGATTGACTCCCTACATTTCCTGCAGTAGTTTCCAGGTGGTGTCAGGCAAGTCTGCAGCTGTAGACATAGTCCACACTTAACACAGGCTGTTGTGCTTGGAACGGAGCGGGGTTAAGAGAGGTGTCCCTCAGCTGTTCTTTACCGCTGCCATGCCAGACTGGCAAGCAGAAAGGCAGGTGCAAAGTCCCATAGCCTAGCTTAGTTGAAATGATCCATGTTTTGAGAGTGTCTGTTTAAAACAACTTGCAATAGTGGGGGCTCCCTCTGACAGAAGAGAGTTAGGGAGCATGTGCACACACAGATCTGAAAGGCAGCAGTTGCACTGGGGAAAGAGGAGGCAGGGACCAGGTGTAGAGGACTAGTAATCTCTTAAACCCTTTCAGCTGTGTCTGGAAAAGCTGCGACTTCATACAGCTGCCAGCATGAGAGATGAGAAACCGCAGGGAGTACCAGCGGGCCTCTCATCACAGTGCAAAACAACCTTTTTTTTTTTTTTTTTAACTCTGAGATATTAGTAGGAGCATCTCGGCTTCTAATGCAAACTTCTAGATTAATGGGAGTTGACTGGATATATGGTGTGTGTGCCTATTAGTAGTACCTTTACAGTTGCAAAAGAAAATTTCTAATGCTGTTAGAAGAAAGGCAGGATCCCTCATCTTTAAATTATTAAATTTGTCATGTTGCCTTCTTAAAACTTCTTTAGCTTGTCATCTTTGGAGAGGAAAAATGCAAGCCCCTAATAACAAACGTGCTCTTAAGTTGCAGGGTCAAGTTCTGAATCACAGAATGTTAGGGCTTGGAAGGGACCTCTAGAGATGATCTAGTTCAGCCCTCCCCCCCACCAAAGCAGGATCATCTAGAGTAGGTCACACAGGAACACGTCCAGGTGGGTTTTGACTGTGTCTAGAGAAGACGACTTCACAACCTCCCTGGGCAGCCTGTTCCAGTGCTCTGTCACCCTCACAGTGAAAAAGGTTTTCCTAATGTTTTTGTGGAACCTCCTATGCTTCAGCTTGTACCCATTGCCCCTTGTCCTGTCATTGGACATCACTGACAAGAGCCTGGCTCTATCCTTCTGACACTCACCCTTAACGTATTTATAAACATTAATGAGGTCACCCCTCAGCCTCCTCTTCTCCAAGCTAAAGAGACCCAGCTCCTTCAGCCTTTCCTCATAAGGGAGATGTTCCACTCCCTTCATCATCCTTGTGGCTCTGCGCTGGACTCTCTCAAGCAGTTCCCTGTCTCTCTTGAACTGAGGGGCCCAGAACTGGACACAATATTCCAGATGTGGCCTCACCAGGGCAGAGTAGAGGGGGAGGAGGATCTCTCTGGCCTACTAGCAACACCCCTTCTGATACAGCCCAAGATGCCATTGGCCTTCTTGGCCACGAGGACACATTGCTGGCTCATGGTCATTCTGCTGTCCACTAGGACCCCCTTATGAAAGGCAAACAGTTTGTACTGTGTCTAAACACTTAGTTTGAGTGCACCTTTTTTTGTTTGGTTGTTTTTTTCTTCAAAGGCTGTCATTGACCAATTTAAGATTGTATTAGGTTCTGTAAGGTTCATTTGGCATGCACTTGGGTATTTTGTTGGTTGGTGCTGCATCATCTTAAATTGTAAAATTAAAATTCTAGATTTGGCAACATAAAGTTTGATGTAAACCTTTCTCTACTTCATCAAAACAAAGCGAAAAAAAGTCTTCTGAAGGTTTTATGAGGCTTCGTAGGTTCTCTCTGGTTCAAGCTTAAATGCAAAAAAAAATTATTTATTGCCTCACTTGTTCTTAGGCTCAAAAGTTAAACTGAGCCCGAGGTCAGGCTGACTTGTGGCGGCAAGGTGGGTAATGCTCCAAATAACTAGACACCTTAGGTAAATAAATGGTTATTTTTAGCATTAAGACCAACAAGTCTTTTGAATCATCGAGGCGGTCTTGCAAAATATATGTCATGAAGACTGAAACAAGTTGGGGAGCTTTGAAGTGTATTTCAGTGGCCAAAGCGCTCTGGAACACTTAGGACTTGAGTTTTTTGAGAGTAAGACTTAATTACCTGGAGGTGACTCCTGCTATATCTTCATTTTCCTCAGGACATGTTTGTCTGTGGGACATCTCTTTAAGGTAGTTATTATTAAAGTTCCAGTGGGTATTCAGAAGTTACACTTCTCTTGTTGTTCATTGCCATCTCTCAGAAGATACTGAGGTATCAGGACTATGCTTCTACTTTCCAATTTTTTTTTTCTAGATGAGACATGTTTTTAAGTTTTGTTCTTAAGTGCTTCAACTTTCCTGTTTTTTTGGTGGTTAGGTTTTGGCGTTCTCCCCCGCCCCGCTTTCTGAAGAGAGCGATACAGAAACAGAGGAAGCAGCTTGCTTTGTGTGTGGACTGTTTATTCAGGAAATGAGAAGGCAGGTGATGAAACTTAGGGTGGAAGGAAACATTTCATAAGGGCGGATTTGGTGGCTGATAGCATTAAGTGGTCACAATATGTACAGTTGGAGATATATGTAAGGCAGTTGTTGAATTTGGTGTCATCATGCTTCTAGCAGACTTTTGAGCATTCAAATGTTGCACTTCAGAGTTAATGTAACAATGCAGTTAGTCATCTATGATTTCCCTTATATTATTTCTGGTTTTGTCAAGCTGTCCTCTGTGGCCTGACTTCACAGTAGAAGAAATTGAACCTAGAGATTTACTCAGCTCTTCTAAAACTGCAGAATAAAACCTTTTCCTAGTTCTTCCAAGTTCTTGTTAGCATGTATAAGATGCTTGGAGTTGAAGAAAATTTGTGATTTCTTTGTTTACCAGATCTTTTGTTGAATCTTTTGACGCTGTTGGCGCCACTCCATTTTTACCAGTAACTTGGCTCCAGTTTCTGCATTCTCGGAACTGGTCTCAACAAACGAGGTCCTTGGCATGCAGTGACATTATGTCACGTGCAAGAACCTGGCCTGATCTGTAGCTTGTTAACATAGTGTACTTGGTGTATGGAGTCACAAGCAGAGAGAGATGATCTGTGGCCTCACACTGCAAGCAGGGAGGGGGCTGTACGTCCTCTGGTGCACTGGATTCAGAGAGGCTCAAAAGGAGGGCGCATACCTAGATCACTTTCTGTGTTATTGCTACTCCCCTGCTGCAGGAAGCAAAGTGAAAGTGCCTTCACTCTGTCATGACTGCTAAATGGCACTTAAATTATTGAGAGCCTTGGTTTGATTACACCCTAGTTAAATGTAGATTTTCTTTAATTTATTAAAACTGATCCTATCTTTGTTAGCTCTTTTTTTGTTGTTGCTGCTGTTGTTTTTGTTAGTGCTTAGATACCTTTCTCAGGAGTAGTACTTTAAACTTCCTTAGGGACCTTACTAAACTGAATGCACTGATAACCACACCTGAGAATTGCTTACCTAGGTGTCACCTGGTGATCGTGATGGGCTGCAAGTTGAACATGAGCCAGCCCTTGCCATAAAGAAGGTGAATAGTAACTTTGGATGGATTAGACAAGGCGTTGTCAGCAGGGTGAGGATAGTGAACCTTCCTCTCTGCTCAGTGCTGATGAGGCCACACCTTGGTTGCTGGGTCCATTTCTGGGCTCCCTAGTGCAAAAGAAACAGGGACCTTCTGGAGAGTCCAGGGAAGTGCTATGAAGATGATTAAGAGAGCTGGGACTGCTCAGCTTGGAGAAGGTTCAAAGGGGTCTAATCAATGTCTACAAATAACTGAAGTGAGGATGTAAAAGTGATAGAGCAGGCTCTTTCCAGTGGTGCCCATTGACATCCAGGGCCAAGAAGCAATGGGCACATAATGGAACATAGGAGGTTCTCTCTCAACATTGAGAGACACTGTTTTATTGTGAGGAGTACAACACACTGGTTGCCCAAGGAGGTTGTGGAGTCTTCATCCTTGGAGATACTCAAAAGCTGCCTAGATGCCCACCTGCAAAAGGGTAGTTGGACAAGGTGACCTCTAGAGATCCCTTCCTACCTCAACCATTCTGTAATTCCCCATGGAATAACGTTTTCCTGGTAGTGTTGTTACTCTGCTTTCTATCAAAGACCTAGGTGAATTTTTACCCTTCTTGACCTGAACAACTAGGTTTCCTTTCTCCTACTGTGCCCTGCCCAAGCTTGTTGCCACGTTGATCTTTGAAGTCAATGTATTATGCCTGTGTCATCTTCAAGAAATTTACAGTATCCGCTTATCTGATACCCATCTTGGCCAATTTAAGGGTATTAACTTAGGCCTTAAGGAAAGAAGGCAGGTATCCAGTGAAGCTTAGCAGGTCAGTTTGGGAGAACACAACACTTTTGGAAAGGCCGGATCAGCATGCAGTTACCACTTCACTGTGTACTCAGTGCAGCCCGTTAGCAGGTCACAGATGAGGCTGTACCTTGCCTGTGAGGTACGATGCTGGAGTGTAAGATACTGTAACAGGTCACAGAACAGTATCACAGTGCAAATGCTATATCTAATGACTGTAGGTGGTAGTACTTAAGGAGAGACCTAAAGCCTGCCTATATCGTACAGTATGCAGGTGTTCAAGTAACCTGGCTCATCAATTAACCAGAAGACGTATTAGATTCAGGGGTCATCTGCTTTTGCTTTGTGGCTGCACCTTGGCTAAAACTGAAGAAGTCATGGGGAGGGCAGTGAGGATGCAGGAGATGTCATAGTATCTGAGCCATGAGATCAGGCAAAGGCTCTTTATGAAATACTCCAAATTTAATGAAGCGTTTGAATGAAAGCTAATCTTCTGTGGGAAAAGGGGAAGAAGAAGAGTGCCTTTTGTGAACTGAATTAGGGTTTTAATGTTAGAAACATACCTGCAATGAAATATTGCTGCCATAGAGCTGAGGTTAAACTCTCTAATATGCCTGGAACAAGTTACATATTTGGTGAGGAGCTTCTTGTTGTGCTGGAGGAAAAAAGGGCTCATCTTTCCTATTAATCCCTTTATTCAGTTAAATGAGCATATCCCTACAACAAACACTCCTATAATCAGAATAACATACAGAATTTATAAATCAGTACAGAACACTGCCAAATCTACTTCTCTGATCTCTAAAGGTGTGGTCAAAAAGCTGTAGAGGCTTCTGACACGGCCAAGGCACCTGACTTGTGATGCTTTTGCTCTGTGGCCTATGTAACTACACCTAAGAGAGTATCACGTAACATTATAGTACTGAGGCATGTTTTTATGACTTTCAAGATTTAATTATTTTTTTCATGGGTGGGATTTGGGAAGAGATAAGAAGTCACGTAAGACAGTTGAGTATGCATATGTGTAGATAGTTGGAAAAGATGCTGTTTGTGCAGGGTGGTAGCTTTCATTGGTGCATGCTGTCCTTTGCTTTTGTGGGACACTCAAGCAGGATTTTCCTATTCTTAAGGTGCGGGTAACTGATAATGAGATTCTTACAAAAGCTACCAATGGCTGAAGCAATCTGTTAAAATAAATTAAGATGAAAACGAGATGTGAACAAGAGAGGTTGTTGATCATGTGATAAGTAGGATGCTTTTCCCTTCTGCTTTAAATGTATGCTTCTGAGCTGATTACTCTAGATCCTTTTGACAGTTGAGGAGAAATAGCTTATTTTGTGTTATGATTTGTCTGATTGGTACAGCTGCTTTAAAAGAAGCAATACCATTCACATGCCAGTTTGTGTCCATTGTCTAGGAAAGAAATGTAGGTGATGAGCTGAGAGGCCATCATATAATTATTTTCAAATAATTTTGGATTGTGAGTGTCTTTATGAACATTTAAGCTCTTAAGAGTTGTGATTGTGAAGTAGGACCATCTGCTAATTAAAGCCTCAAACCAGCCAAGCTGCAAACACTTGTGAATGTGGAAAGAGCAGGAAAGGCAGGTCAATAAAGGTCACCCAAAAGCTAAAATGTTGATGCTTTAAATTTGGGGTTGTGTCTTCAAACCTAATGCTTGGGTTACCTGAGGTAGAAAAGAGCTCACTTACTTGTGGAAGCACCCCTCATAATAACCTGTCTGCATTTACAAATAAATTACTTCCCCATCCCTGCATTGAATGGAAAGTTGTTTCAAAGCCTTGGGGCTTTGAAACCTGAAGCCTGTGGCTTGGATGGTTGGAAGCACTTTGTAATTGTCAAAACAGATGTGGACTCCAAGTTCATATTTATTTACCTTTTTGGTGATATCATTTTGCTGAGAGATCCTTTTCCCTCCTTGGTAATTATTTTGGCATATTTCAGAAGCAATATCATTCACTTTCAACCTTCATTTTGCCAAGAACAATAAAGCCAAGCGGGCTGCCTGCTCATAAGGCAAACAATGTGGGGAAGGTAGTAATTACTCATTTCTGCACCTGCTTTAGTCTGTGTGTCCATTCAAATGTGAGCAGGCAGAATTTTTGCCCTGTCTCCCAGATAACTTCTCTGCAGCCTTCAGGACCCTGCTATGTTATGAGTTTCCTGGGGACCATGGATGACCATCATTGCTAAGAAAGAGAAATGAGGCTACGTGTCCAATGATAACTGCTGTATATACTGATGTAGTGGCTGTTTTCCTGTGAACAAGTGGAAGGGCAGAATATATCAGGGGTGTTGACAATAAAAATCAAGAGTTAAAAAGTGTCTGTTAAAAATAGAGATGGGTTTAAAACTGGTTTAGGATGAATGTTCCTGTGTCAGGAAAGATCTGTTTATTTGGTGAACTTTTGAGTATGGCTGCAAGTTTGTGCACCTAAAAAATCTTAACTGCTTTAAACATGAGTGTATACATCTCTTTGCAGTACTACTCTTTTTTCATCCTGTTTAAGAGAGCTAAGTGTTTCCATAAATTGAATATGTATGCATGGTGTTGCTGAATTGCTTGCTAATAATAGAACCTAAATTGGGCGTGAGGGCGGAGAGATGACAAGGAGCAGTCTGTTACCCGGTTCTGCATCCCATGCTGGGGTGTGGAAGGTGTGTGTCCCAGTGCCTGCTGCTCTGGGAAACAGCTTCTGGCGTGGATTCCTCTTTCTCTGGTAATACCATCTTTCATTTTATTAATGCAAATTAATGACTGGTAGTTCTCCCCCTTCAGATGTCTACTGTTTCTAATTTACATGAAAACATCTAGCCTTATGCTTCCCAAATATGTGCCACCTCGGTAATTACTCAGGTACTTGAGTAAGGTCCTCATCAGTTCCTTGAGCTGAGTCATAGGTAACGATAAGCTTTGCAGTTTCTTTAGCACAGTGTTTTTGTTAAACTTTTTATTACTACCTCCTTTTGTGTTTTAGTGGGACATGTTATGGTAACTTGTTATGTGTTAATACCATATGTTCTTCCTAAGGGATTTCTAATTCCAGTGTGATTTACATAAGAACAAAAAAGATTATAATAAACATAGAAAGCAGTTGAACAAATGGTGGTTTTTTATAGTGAGATTTGTTTTCATGAATGTGTATTTCCCAAGGCGTGCTTTGAACTGCAGGATCTTGTGTACTCTCCTGGTCCTCTCCTTGCCCTTCTGCCATCCTCCTGCACCCCGGATGCTCCTCAAGCTACCTGGAAAGGCTGTAACGTCTTCTCCCACCTCACTTCCTACATCCTTGTGTCTTTGGTTAATCTGTTTCTGCTAAAACTTGAATTGAAGCCATAGCCTGATGTATACCTTGAGCACAATATGCTAACACTGTAGTTTAAAAAAAAAAAAGCCACCATGTCCATGCTGTCCCTGCTCTTGCACAACCATTGGTTTAGCAATCTGGTTTGCAATTTAGCTGCTTCCTGCCCCTTCACCCCACCCAAGCCAAAGAAAGAAAAAAAATAATTCTTGGGCTAATTCTCTGATCAAACACTTGCTCTGGCTGGAGGGAAGGGCGTTGTGAGCATGGCTTTGTGGAGGGTGGGACTGCAGGGTGTTCTCCCGGCAGGATACTGGCTTTGCTGTTTTCAACAGGTCAGCTCACAACCTTCTCATCTGCTTGTGTCTTCTGCCGATGGAGGCCTTTGAGAGAGAAGCAGAGCGATGGGCTGTAGATGGGTATCTCTGTAGGCATCCCATCTTGATCAGCTTCCATCCTGAAACCCACTAAGCAAATGAGCAGTGAAGGCTTGTTTTTTTTGCCCCTGAGTTCTGCTTGATTCCAGACAGCTTTCTTGTCTCACCGGTGACTTCAGTAGTGGAGTGAATGCTAAGGTTTATTGTAGCTTTCATCCTCTAGGAAAAAATGTAAATAGGAAGTGTTTTGAGAACAAGTCATTGCTTTCTGGGTGAGTGTGGTGGCTGCCAGCTGAGCTGCCCGCTCTGCCACAGAGGGTGCTGGTTTGCACAAATGATTTATTTTCTGTTTCTCAGTTCCACAAAGCAAAATGTGGCTGTTCTTGGAGTTATTCTGGGAAGCCCAAAACTCTGATTGCTCCAGAATAGCTTCTTTGTACCCAGAGAGCTTGCGTGCATGTGCTTGCAGAGTAGAAGTGCTGTGCTGCTGGGGATTCTAGAACAAGAATATGGGGTGAAAACTGTGGCTTTCTTCCTCCTTTTTTTTCCCTCTCCTTTCCCCCCCTCCCATGTGTTCTTCCAGTGTAGTTCTTCCGTATTTAGTGCAAGCATGAAGTAAATGCTTGCCTCTGTGAGTAGCTTTTGTTTTGCTCGTTTTATTTGAAACTGTCCTCTCCATTCCTAAAAAATCTGGTTTCATGGGTAACATGCATGTTTTGCAAGGAACAGTCATCTAAGTAACTTAAAATAAGGGACTGTTTACCCTCTTAAAATGTAGAGAAGAGACAGAGTGTAGCTTTTTAATGGATTTCAGCCATTGGAAGTGAGTAATTATTTTTCTTTCTCTCCAGAATCTTGCGTGGCAGGATGGAAGAACTCTGACGGAGAGACACGTCACAATCTTTCAGCATGGAGACCGTTTTGGTTGATGGGGAACTTGATAGAAATTCAGTGAGTAACTTTAATGTGGCTTCTTGTAATCAGATGAACATGAACATGCTTTTGCAGGGAAAGGATTAAATGACTTGAATCTGTTTTTTAGTTTGGTTTGAAATGATACTTTTCTGGTGAATGCATTAGGAATGTCACGTAATATAACCCCGATTTACTAATTCTCATGGCAAGAAGGCTGGATGTCAAGAAACACTTGGTTCTTGGATTTTATCCTTGGTGTCTCTGAGTCCCACAAGAAAAATGTATTCCTCTCAGTCTACTAACTGACACTTCAGTAGTTAATGGCTATGGACAAAAGAAAAAGTAATGTATGTATTGGTGGAACAAGGAGCAGAAGAGGAGTGATAATTGTATCTTATCACAGTAATTTCAGGTGTAAGAGTTGATTATCTGTGCTATTTGTAAGATTTTTGAAGTAGTGAAAATACCAGCTCACTCTTTCTAAGCACAATTTAAAACCAGGAAAGGCTAGTCATCATTATATTGCTGAAATTAGTTAAGAATTTGATTTTTCTACAAGCAATATTATGTGGAAGCACTCTAATACCTGAAGCGGGAAATGTTGTTTTAGTTTCCAAAGTTGCTTTCTGATACAAAGCACTGCCTCCTGAAGACAAAGTGAGGTATCTTTTCTATAACTGAGGAGAAGCTCAAGTTTAACACCTCATTAGTGACAAACTTCATATGTAATGGTTCACCTGCTATGTGGAGCTTTAATTTGATTTTTATTTTAAGCCATTTGGAGATGAGCTATTTTGCAGTGCATTAGAAAATATTTGGCTTTTTTTGATAATAAATTACTGATTTGTTGCAGGATCAATGCATCTATATCCCACATGTGACATAATATGAATAACATCTGTCAGCTGTGCAATAGGACTTTTTTTTTTTTAAATCCTGTCAATTCAGTTGCTGTGCTCATTTCCTAAAATGAAAAAGAAAGTGCCAGTTTTTTATAAACTTTAACTTGAGATGTATTTTCGTTTTCTGACACGCCTTCACAATAGCATAACTTTAAGAAGGTATCTTGAGAAGAGGCTCTGTGTTTTACCGAGTCTGCTTCAGAAGAATGTGAAGTATGAGGTAGATTTGCCTTTCATCCTGCGTGCTTAGGCACCTCAGAATATTTTTTTATTTTTTTTAAAAGCAATGGTATACTGCGATTGGTTCCTGATTAATAAGTAGGTTGCTGTGTACTGTATCTGAACACAAAGGTTTATGACAGCTCAGCAAACTATTTTTGTAGTCTGGCACCATTAAAGCAATGCAAAAATACTAGACCCTTTGGGTGAAATTCTTGTTTAAAAACCAGGTTTTGCCTGTTTTTCTATAAAATAAGTTATTCTGAGCCAGCCTCACTGTCTCTGAACTCAGAACATTACATGGGAATGTTTAGTGTAAACCATTCTTTTTCTAAATGAACTTTCTGGAAAACTTTCTGGTCAGCCCTAACTTTTACCAAAACATGTATTTCATAAATATCTTGCCTTTGACGTCACTTGTACAGTCAGTCTTTGCTATTTAAAAACCTCAGCAGACATAAGTAACTATTCTCCCTTGAAGCATAGAATGTGAGGATCATTTTTACTGATCAGCTTTCCGGATTGTGTCAGTGGTCCTTAATTTAAATGTAACGTGATTAGTGGTTTACAGATATGAGAGAATGTTTTCAGAAAAGGTCTGTTTACCAGGGTGAAAACTCTAACTTGTCTTTAAAATGAGCATTTAAACTGTATTAAGAATTTATCTGTAGGTCTAGTTTGTAAATCTAGTAAATGTGTTTTGTAGTGTGAGGTTCAGACATGGTAGTATGTCATATGTTTTTGCTTTTACCCTAATCTTCAACAGGAAAAGGATTTTGTTTTATAGGACAAACTGGCAGATATAATTTTATGTTTAGTACCAGTTGTTAGAAGCTTTATTTCTGAGAAATGAATGTCTAAAAATAGTCCTTTTCTGAAGCACAGAGCTGCCTTTGAAGGAAAACAGAATTAGGACTGCTGTCTCAAGTGATGGTTTATATTGCTGAGTTTGTTACTTGGTCTTGATCTAAAACTTTGCTGGAAGGAGGGCTAGGTTTTGTGTGTTTTGGTAGTAACATTTTCAACTAAGTGTATCTCAGCAGATGCTAAATCAATCATGTAGTGTTGAGAACCTCCCTTATAAAAGAATTTGTTCTGTAATCTGTAATCAACGTCATAATTAAATAAATGTGAAAATAAGGGTAGGTTGTGTCTCTGGAAGTAAGTGTATGTTTTTCTGAATTTCGTATATTTAGAACAAAAATTGAAGGACAGGAATGCACT
>NW_009694156.1:34259-46087 GCF_000703405.1 Apaloderma vittatum
TTTTTTTCAAAGAAAACATAGTAGAAGTAAAATTGTCTGTCTTTTTTTTTAATTTTTTTTTTTGGTGCCCTTTGGGGTTTGAATCCTGGATCTTCAGTGATACGAATTGCAGGTGGCAGAGGTGCAATAGCTGTTGGAACATCAGGAGATCATTTTGGGTGAAATCGTCTCATTTCAGTATCTTAACATCTTGCATTGGTATTTAGAAATAGGTATTCTGCAGGTTTTAGGTAAATACACAGGCCCCAATGGCACTGATGAAGAGAGGGGTTGACAGCAACAGAGGCAGTTCGGTGCGTAAACAGAATGTCTGTTGGAGAAGATCAGGGACAGAGTTAGACAGGCTTGTGTTTCAGCCTCTGGCGTAGGAGCTGTTTGTACCAGTTCATGGGATTAACCATGCAATGCTAAAATATTTACATAAAAAAGCCCCTGCATCGTCTCGGGTGACAGGTTGCCCTGCGCTAGGGTGTCACGTTGTATCTTGGTCAAGGCTGCTTGAGAGGCAGGCACTGAGACAGGACCTGCTGCGGTGCTTTTTCACTCTGTTTCTTCAACGTGTAAGTATGCGCTGTGAGTGAACATGCTGTCTGAGTCTCGGAAACGTCTGATGCTATACATCTGTTAAAAATTTATTTTTCCAGCTCTCTTCTCTTGCTTTCCAAGTGCAAAATAACTCAGACCAGGGCTGAACAGTGGTGTTCCCAGCCCCTCAGTTGGTTGCTGGATCTCTGTGCGGTTCCTGCAGACTCTTTTATCTTGCTCTCTTATCAATCACTATTGAATCTAAACCCAGTGTAGAGTAGTACAATTCCAGTCCTAACATAAATTATTTTCTAGTCTGCAGTATCTTATCTGTACATTAAAAAGAAACACTTTGCCTTGAAAACTGTTGGATTCTTGAAGCTGTTTCATGTACTACTACCTAAACCTGTCTGCTAAGTTCATGGGTTCCTGTAGCAGTGTTTGACTCTTTGACCTAAATTTAGCCTCTAACAGGGGTAAAAGGCTGTTTACCACATGCACTTAAAATTTATTCCAGCTTCTCTTGTTTAACCAAGTCCCAATCCAGAAAGTGCAAAACTGTGATAGGATTCCCTTCCATTTCCAATGATGTGTGCTGCAGTGTCTGCATTCTCATTGCAAGACTTTACTTTTGCAGATTGCAGTGTCACTTTAACTGTGAGGGATAAAAATCTGTGTGTTGAGATCAGGAGTGTAAGACAAGACTCCCCGCTTGCTGGGATTTTTGTCTTTTTTGCGTTTCCTGCTGTTTAGTCCTGATAAGAGAGGCAAAATTGCATCCTTTTTAAAGCAGGGCAAGGATTTCTCTCCTTTGGAGAGCAGAAGTTTTTTGTTTGGGATACTGAAGATACAGCATGTTTGAATTTTTTTATTTTTTAAGGACAAAATGTTGATACTGATCAATATGCTTGTCTTCTCCTTTTCTGTTATTCGTGCATTTCAAATATAGGAAATTCTTTAAGACGTAGGTGAAATTTACCTTACATGTGTACATGGCTGAGGATAATAGGATTTTAGCCCCGATTGTGGCCTTGGGTAGCAATGATTTATAAGAGATTCCAGATTAATTGTCAGAAAGGCATGCAGACTATTACTGTGTCATTACTCTCCTGTAGTGCCTGTATGTGATGTACTCAGTGGGACAGAAATAATTTTTTTTGTGCAACTGGATTCTTTGGAAATACTTTGATAAAAAATACCCTCTTAAATTTACAGCCGCCCTGCTTGTCTTGCATCTTAAGCAATTTAAAATGTTACCTGTGTTTGTAGACGAACTGGCTTCTAAGCATGTGCAAAAGCAGCTATAGGCTTGCATCTGTCATTAGTGGATGCTTGCACGTTACTGACGGCTTAAAAGTTTTTGTCTTTCCAAAACACCTCTTGAAGTGGAGCAGTTTTGAAAAGAAATTCTTTGTTACTTCAGCTTGCTTCAGAGCTTTAGCCTTCTGAAAATATTCCAGCTAAGAATTTCTTAAAATATACTGTGTATCAAGCTACTTGAGCACTAAATTGCTGATGGAGAGGTTCCAGTCAGAATTAGCAGTTGGGGCAGTTGCTTTTTACTAACAATATAGGATGATGGCTTCTAATAACGACGTCTGTATAAGCATATTTGTTGCTTCATCTTTTCTGAACTACTGAGTCTCTTGAAGTCTTGCCTTTGGTATTGAGGTGCATGTTGTATTTTAGTTATGAACTAACACTGTTTTCATTGTCCTTCTTTCCCACTGCTGCTGCTTTTGTGCACTTGCTTCTTCCTGGCCTGGACTTTTTTGTTTGCTGTTCTTCAATTGTGTATGTACACAGCATCATGGTGATAACAGAGACTCTCATGGACCATCAAGTAAGTGACTCCCCTTTCCTACAGTATGCTTGCACATATGTTCATAATACTTAGCATATATCTTTGCACGTAGGCTAAATACTAGGTTTTCTTCGGTACTGTAGTTGAGAAGCTAAAGTGCAATGAAAGTTTACTTTTGGAAAAGTATTTTACTGGGCATATTACTCATTAACTTTTTTTAATGGGAAAAGTTTATTCTTCACCTCTCCTAGTCATGGCTAGAAAAAAAAATCTCTTCAATTACTTTTCTGGAAGAGAGAAAGATATTTTTTATCAGTTTGAAATGAAACCTTCAAATGTTATCAAAGTAAAAATTATAAAGACATGGAAATAATGGTTCAGAAATAGTTTTATTTTTGAGCTTATGTGTTTACAGTGCTAAATGGTTCACTTAATTTCAATAAATTTACATCTTCAAAAATGAACAGGTGTGTATACGGTAATACTCAAATAAGGATTGGATCATCTGTGATGATAGGGAAAACTGCAGTGTGTGTATACATGTGCACTCTGTCGAATACTTATTAGTGTTATTGGTTCATAGACGTTAATATGGTTGTACGATTGGCAGAATAATTTTGCCTGGGATTAAGAATTTGTGTGTTTAGGGAAGGGAAAGGTGCAGGCACAAGCAGAAGCAATAATTTTAGCTGATGTCACTTATTATAGACATTAAAAATAATGCAGAATTGAATAATAATAAACCTGTTCCTATCTCTGATGTTCTTGTGCTATTTTTGAGAGTGTAGGCACTTTCACATGCTCATTATAGAAACAGAAGAACTGGGAATCTGCCACTTCAGATATTTTTTCACAGCTTTATCTGATGAAATAAATTGACTGTGAAGACCCCAATTTGTGTTTCTTCTGATGTATTAATCTTAGTGACAAACTATGTATTAGTAATTTGATGGCCAGTATGAGGAAATTGAACAAAGTATGTGTTACTGACTCTTAATAGTTCTGTTGGTATTGAAATGTGCCCTCCAAAGAGGTGTGAGGACACTTTAATATTTACTAATTGATGTTTCATCTCAAAAATAACTCTCTACTCATCTTCAAAGAGATAGATGATAATGAGTTTACACTCACTCAGGTAAAGGAAGTGATGACCGGAGGTCACCTGTCTTTTAGATGAGCGCTCTGAAGCCTGAGTGAAGTCTAAAAGTAAATCACTGCTTTGAGGCCTTTGAGTGGAAGGAATAGCTGCGAGTATTATTGTATGTCTTGGTGGACATGGTGAGCATATGCCTACCAAATTTGTCTTTCAAGTTGCAGAGGTGACATGTGAAACCTAAGAAGAATTAGAATCACAGAATGGTTTGGGTTGGAAGGGACCAACCCCCCTGCTGTGGGCAGGGCCACCTCTCTCCCACTAGCCCAGGTTGCTCAAAGCCCCATCCAACCTGGCACTGAGCAGTTCTAGGGAGGGGACATCCAGAGCTTCGCTGGGCAACCTGTCCCAGTGCCTCACCACCTTCATCATACAAAGTTTCTTTTGTATGTCCAAGTTAAATCTGTCCTCTTTCAGTTTAAAACCATTGCCCTTGTCCTGTCAATACAGGCCTTTGTAAAAAGTCTTTATCTTTCTTGTAAGCCCTCTTTATATATTGAAAGGCTGCTACGAGGTGTCTCTGGAGCCCTCTCTTTTCCAGGCTTTGATGACTCAACCACTTCCTGGGCAGCCTCTTCCAATGCTTAACAGCCCTTCTGGTGAAGAAATTTTTCCTAGTATCTGATCTAAACCTCCTCTGGTGCAACTTGGGGCCATTTCCTCTTGTCCTACCACTTGGGAGAAGGGACCCCCACCACACTGCAACCTCCTTCCAAGTAGTTGTAGAGAGTGATAAGGTCTCTCTTCAGCCTCCTCCAGGCTGAACAACCTCAATTCCCTCAGCCATTCTTCATAAGACTTGTTCTCTAGATCCTTTACCAGCTTTGTTGCCCTTCTTTGGGCACACTCAAGTACGTTTTTTTAATGTCTTTTTATATACTGCTGTGTGGTTACTCTAGGCTTTGCTGAAAAAATGTTTCCCTTACTCTAATAATAGTAGTGGTACAGTCAAGAAGAGGGCAGAGTCCATCCAGAAAATGGAACTTGTTTATTTTGACTAACTTTTGTGCTGAACTTTGAAAACTACTTGAGGAAACGTTGGGAGCTCTTAAAATGAGCAGCATCGCAAGTTTTAATCTTTTAGGCAGGTAATTCTTTAGTAAGCATCTGTTGTTTCCCCCTCTGATGTCTTTTTGTTAGTATATCTACTTCCACAGGACAAGTGTTACTGGATCAGCCGTTCTTCAACTATGAAAAAAGGTATAGCTTTGTTGTGGGCAGTTTAAGGAAATGCACAGGCACCATAAACAGGATGGCTGGCCAGGTGATCTTGTAAATAGCTATCAGATGTCAGACAAGTCTTTTGGACTGATAAGATTGAAGGAGAGTAATTCTTTAGCTTTAAACATTTGTCTTGACAGAGTCTACATGTGATCTTAATAAGGCTTTTTTCTTGTGATGTACTTAGATATTTTCATCTTAGCTTTCTGGGATGGCAAGCCATTTCTTGGGTTGGCTGTGTTGTGGATAGTTAAACCGAGAACTATCATATATGTGGCAAAGAAAGCAGATTTCAGAAGTTAAATAACAGGTCTGTGCTGTATTCATTTTCAGTAGCAGCCTTTCCTACCTCCTCCTAGTTTTTGTATTTTTAAGTACCTCATGTCTTAGATCAGTCTTATCTTTCTGCTGTCCCCTCCAAAGAAAATCTGTAGTTTCAAATTGTCATTTTCTAGAATGAAAAATTTTGCAAGACAGCATTTGAATATACCAGTTTGGTGAATGGGAGTGAAGTTGTTAATCTATGCACAAGTACATAACATTATTGAATGAGTATCCATTTTGTATTTCAGCAGTGGTAACGAACAGCGATGAATCACAGCTTTTAACTCCAGGAAAAATGAGCCAGCGCCAGGGGAAAGAAGCTTATTTTACTCCAACCAAAGAGTTACTCCAGCCATCTCTCAGCCCAGGAACTGCTCATAGTCACGGTAAGACAAAGCTGTTTTTTACAGAGATTTGAAAGAATTTAAATGCTGACATTATCTGTTCCAAATGTTGGTTCAAAACCACTGCCTTTCATAGTGAAGAGGTAAGGAAGAAGGCATATAGAAATATTCTGTGTATCCTTATGTGTTACTCTGCAAAAGAAAAAAATGCATTATGTGGTGCACTAGTTTATTAAACCATGCCTTGATTTTTGAGAGATCAGTCCACATGATGGCAAATCATTATCTGCGTGTAATTCAGTAACCATCAGTCATGTTAATGGCTCAGGTATATAAGTTGTGTCATCTTTTTGCAGAAGTGTTATGATACACCACCTAAGCCTTGAACCTTTGTGTAAAGATCTCTTAAAAATTACTTCTACTGAAAGGTCCCCCTCTTTAGGAAAGGGGAAACAAAGTCTCAGCACTACTTTTTGCCGACTTTCCGACAGTCCTTCTGCCTTGCTTGAAAAGTGCGAAGGCTTATTATGCTACTTCAAACTCCTTGAAAATATTAAGTCTTCTCTTCTGACTTTTTTTCCCCATGATTATTTCGGGGTTATATAAGTGATTTTAAGCTGTTGAAAACAAACTTTCAGTGGATCCATGTGAACCGATTGGATGCAAAGTGAAACTCGTTGGTAGACCTGACATGTTGATTGTTTAAAAAAACAAAAAGCAGTAGTTGTTCTCTTGTGCTTGTTTGCATTTGAATCTACTTATTCTGTCTTTATTGCCTAGGATAAGGTTAGACATGTTTGTTGTAGTGTGTGGAGTCCTTAGTGAAAACTTCAGGCTGTTTTAAGTAAATATTGTCTTTTTACTCTTGGCAGTGATGCTGGTCATCTATACTTCCTTTAGTTCATACCATGAGTATTGCTTCTGATATTTTTTTTTTTTGGCATGAGCGTTCCTAATTTCCATAGCTTGCTTTGTTGAAGTAATTATAGTAGTCTGTCAGAGTAATAAAGGCAATTTGTCAGATAACTTTGAATCCTTTTCCTGTTTTCCCATTCAGTACCATTCAGATACTATTCAAACCAGAGATAAATCTTACCATGTTGATTCTAGTAGCCTCTTAGTGTACTTTGAGAATTATTATGGTAGTATTTTCAATGCCACCCACAGCTAGCTCTGATGTATTTTCTGAAAGCTACTGTTACCTTGCTGGAAGGGTACGTGCTGTTCTTGGGCTTGCATTGTGCTTGGTCTGGAATTATTTTCTGTAGAATATACATATGTAACATGTTTAAAGATGTTATTCTTTCGTACAGTTTTGTATCTATTACTGGACAAATGCTGTAGTTAAATAAGTGGACTTGAATGTTGCTATTCCCACTAATTTATAAAGGCAAACTGTTGTGCTTTTTTAAGAGCTTTTACTTACATGAAAGTCATTAAAACATGCTTGAAAAATGCAAAGGCTTATTATGCTACTTCAAACTCCTTGCAAATATTAAGTCTTCTCTTCTGACTTTTTTTCCCCATGATTATTTCAGGGTTATATAAGTGATTTTAAGCTGGTTAAATGTATCTGTGCTTTTTTTAGCATCTATCGTCACTGACTTAATCTTCCAATGAATGTGGCTTGCAGTCGGTTTCAGTAGTGGAAAGGTCTGATATGGGCTAGGCTTCAGCAACCTTTAATTACCAACTTCTAGCCTATGTGTGCTAGAGAGCAACCCTGAGAAAAAGGACTTGGCGGTGCTGGTGGATGAAAAGCTGGATGTGAGCCAACAATGTGTGCTCACAGCCCAGAAGGCAAATCACATCCTGGACTGCATCTAAAGAAGCGTGGCCAGCAGGTCAAGGGAGATGATTCTGCCCCTCTGCTCTGCTCTGGTGAGACCCCACCTGCAGTGCAGTGTCCAGCTCTGGAGCGACATGGAGCACTCTGGAATGGGCATGCAGAAGCACAGCCAGCTTGTTGAATCTGGAAATGAAAACCTCATGTCCAGCTGTGGAGCCCTCAACACAAGAAGAATGTAGACTTGTTGGAGTGGGTCCAGAGGAGGCCAGAAAAAATGATCAGAGGGCTGGAGCATCTGCCCTGTGAGGACAGGCTGAGAGAGCTGGGGTTACTCATCCTGGAGAAGAGAAGGCTTGGGGGTGACCTTCCAGTACAAGAAACGGGCCTACAAGAAAGCTGGAGAAGGGCTTTTTACAAGGGCCTGTAGTAATAGGACAAGGGGCAATGGCCTGAAACTGAAAGAGCGTAGATTTAGATTAGATATTAGGAAGAAATTCTGCACCATGAGGGTAGTGAAGTACCCAGGGAAGTTGTGGGTACCCGACCCCTGGAAGTGTTCAAGGCCAGATTGGATGGAGCTTTGAGCAACCTGGGCTAGTGAGAGAGAGGTGGCCCTGCGCATAGCAGGGTGGCTGGAACTAGATTATCTTCCACTTCGCTTCCAACCTTAACCATTCGATGAAAATGTGAGCTTTTTACATAGTGAAAAAGATATGCTGTGCAAACCTGAAAAATACAAAGTAGAACAGAGTGCTGGGATACTTGAGGCTGTCTCTTGTAACTGAAATTCAATTAACAAAGGTCTTTACAGTATACTTGTAGTATTATATGATGATAATACGCACAAATACAGGAAACGTTTAGATTACTTAAAAGCACTTACTATGAACTAAATGGAGATACTTGTAGTCACCAGCACCTGGATGCATCCTTAGGAGATGAGTAATGTAAATAAACTATTCAAGAGCATGCAAGGCACAGGATAAAGGAGAATTGAAACAGAAGATTGTATGATACAGACTTTAAAGAAGTGATTAAATGTATATAAATTGGAGCTGTGACAGGGGTACTTGGCTTTTGTCACTGTAGAGTTTGGATGTTGTTGGATCCTATTTGGCTACCATTACCTAAGTTGTATTACCTGCTGCCTGAATAAAAGAGTCTGTGTGGCAAAACCAGTTTTGTACAGAGCTTGTGGTTAAAAATAAATGAGTTGGAATGAAGGGAAACCTGTGACGAGGCAGTCTTTGGAGCAACCGGCACTTCACTGTTGGTGGGGAAACATCACCACATGTGCTGGATTCTTTGGCCAGAGAGCAGCAGTCCAGGGAGAGGCATACCGAGTGCCCATCACTTGGAAAATCTACTGGAACAGTCTCAATTTGTGAATTCTCTTTGTGTTTTAAGTAGGATCCTAACTGCAAGTATTTCGAATATGAGAAGTAGATGAGAATTTGAGTCTTAATATGAGGGTGTGGAGGTAAACATTTAACATCTCTTTGGGCCATCAGCTTCCTATTTGGAACCAAGGGTGAACCATGTATAACGTCATTGTGAATTTATAAGTGGTATTTCATTATTTTAAATGCTCGTGTGTATATAAATGCTGGCGTTTAATTTATGTGACTCTAGCTCTGGATTTCAGAAAGCTTCTGTTTTCCTGAACTTGGGTTTTTTTAGTTTGAAAGATGACTTTTTCTTCCCTTGCTCTTTTCACTCATGTGAGATGGAGCTTAGTACACCACTTGAGCCAGAGATTAGGGTCTTTTTGGAGTCGACTACACATCTGGTTTGCAAATGTAGAGTACAGCCTGATTTGGCAGCATTCTCTGTGGTACCACCATTCTAGAAAGCCAGCAATACAACTTTTCATGGGAGCTTTAAGCTCAAATATGTCAAGGAAAACTTTCTGCTGATTGAGCTTCTCAACATTGTAACCAAGGAACTCCTTATGAAAGTGGCATTGAGAAGCTCTGGGTTGGGTCATTCTTTAAAGCTTTTACTGATATTCCTCACTTTTTGTTTTATGAGCTAGCAGTTTCTAGATTCCTTCACTCAACAGCTCACTCAGATAACTTTCCTTCTCAAACCAGATTGGGAAATGATCAAACAGTGATAAAGATTTGGCAAGAATTTACAGGATCAAGCTTTCTGAAAAGTATCTTCCTTTTTTCCTCCTTTTGCTTTTGAAGTCTTTCATAACATCTGCCAAGCTAGTCTTGCCTCCGATTTGCAAATGCTGTGTGCTGCATGTTAATGTGGCCTTCTGGTATGTTCTATGTTCAGATCGTGGTTAGTTTTCTTCTGCCCTATCTGCTAGGCAATGAAATCTTCCTAGTTGCCTGTGCTTTGAACATACTAAATGATTGTTCTACGTGTTTTTTTTTTTTTCTAAATATTTAATTTAGAATTGCCAGACTTAGAATCGGACCTGAATTGGACCTGAATAATTCAGTAGCCTTTTGAAGGAAACTTTAATGGATTTGGGGAGTTAGTGTTTGCTGTGAAACCTTGCATCCTTGTGTGGAATAGTGTGGGTTTAGGCCCTGTGGTAAGCTAGTGTGGCCTTGCCAGCTCACCAAGACTTGGTTTTTAAAGTGCAGTGCATATAGATGTTAGGGCTGCTAAAACATCTCTCCGTTCTGGCAGCAACACATGGATTGAGCAAGGTTATTTTAGCTCGTTTTCTGTGTTTGCCTTTTAGAGTTGAAAATGTTATTAACAGTGGGCAATCTACTAAACTTTGATTGAGTTTTTGTGTTACTCTTGTTAAGCTCTGTGTGACAGAAAGGCACCATTAACAAAACTATTTTATTACAGTTAAAGAATGAACATGGAAAATAAAGTCCAAGACTGCATTTTCAAAAGCTGTAGAGCAGAACTCTGCTTGCTGATGTAAGCTGTTTATGTTGTTACACAAATTATCCCTGGTAAATTGGATTCTTGTAAATCTTGTTAACTCAGACTTATGTGGGGATACTGCTTGATTTATTTGATAAAATAGATTAATATAGAAGTAGTGATCACTTACCATTTACAAGAAAAACTATCAGAAGTCTCCTCAGAAAGGAGTTTAAATTATTTTCTAACTTACAAATATGCTATTAAAACATATTTCAGTCTTTTTATGAAAACAGCATACATATTTAAATAATAATAAGCTGTATTTGTGGTAAAGAGAGAAATTTAATTAGGGTAGTAATACTAAAAATTCTGTAATAGGATATTTAAAAATGTCAGACTTTTTTTTTTCTACCCTTATTGTCTGTTTATGGCTTTATTTAATGAGAGTTTGTGCTTTGTGTGCCTTTGAGTGTATGTTACAAAATACACATGATTAAATGCTTTTCTAGTTTTTTAACTTGCTAATAATCTTCATGCATGTTTATTTGCTTGGGAGATAATATCTTGGCTTATTTTTTAGGGGTGTGAGAGTGTGAAAATTCAAGTAAATAACAACATGAAATTCACAGCATTCATTATAGAAAGATTTTGCGCTTTTTGATTTTTTGTGGATTTGAATGAGGACTCTAATTTACAGGTAGTACTACTGAGAGCATCTAAACTTAAACAAGAGCAAATAGTAGCAGTGCTTGACAATATTATATTTGATATTTTAAGACTGGCAACTCAGCAGATGGTGCGTTAAGGTTTTTGAAGCTCTGGTTTCTATATTTCATGTGGATAACAATGACCTGTACAGACAAACTTCCTGGCTCACAAACTCAGCTTCATCAGCCTTCAGTATTTTTCCTGTCTTCATTGAAAGCATTGGTAAGATGCAGATGGAGTGAAAATGTGAGTAGTATCTGGGAAAAGCATATTAGGATGGTTGAGGAGATATTTTACAGTAATATACAGCTTCCAGGTAAACCTTCAAACTAGACTTGAAAACCATCTCATAGATCCCTCTCCTGAAGCGCTTTGGCAATATATTAAAAATAGCATCCTCCAGTCTTCTGTAGGATCTTTAGGGTTCTCCTCCAAGAAAAACAAAGACTGGTTTGATGAAAACAATCAAGAGATCCAGGAATTATTGACAAAGAAGAGAAATGCTCACCAAGTACACCTCGCTCAGCCATCTTGCCATGTAAGAAAAGCAGCCTTTCATCTTGCATCCAGTAAGCTCCAACAGAAACTTCGAGACATCCAGAACAAGCGGGGGATCAACTTAGCAGAAAAGACTCAACTTGTGCTGATTCAGGTGACCACAGAGGATTCTATGAGGCTCTGAAAGCAATGTACAGACCCACACAGCACGTTCAAAGCCAGCTGGTAAGCGCAGATGGCCAAATGCTTCTCACAGATAAAGCCTCCATCCTGAATCGATGGTCTGAACATTTCCAGGCTCTCTTCAGAGTCAATCGTGTAGTTCAAGGCTCAGCAATTCGGCACATTATACAACAACCGGTGAAAAACGAATTGGATATAGCCCCTACTATGGGAGGGACTCTCAAGGCCATACAGCAGGTGAAAACTGGCAACACACCTGGGATTGATGGAATCCCACCTGAAATCTGGAAGCATGGAGGCCAAGCACTCCATGCTAAATTTCACGAGCTTGTTGTGCGATGCTGGGCAAAAGGTGAACTACCACCAGATCTCCGTGATGCAGTCATCATCACCTTGTACAAGAAGAAAGGAGAAAAATCAGACTGTTCAAATTAC
>NW_009694157.1:0-25445 GCF_000703405.1 Apaloderma vittatum
AGATGGTGTCAAATGCTTTACTGAAATCCACTGTATGGCCATCATCTATCCACCTGGTTATCTAGTTCCAACCCCCCTGCCATGGGCAGGGACACCTCACAGTAGACCATGTCACTCAAAATCTCATCCAGCCTGGCCTTAAACACTTCCAGGGATGAGGCAGCCACAGCTTCTCTGAGCAACCTGTGCCAGTGCCTTCCTAATAGCTAATTTAAATCTACTCTCTTTCAGTTTGGAAATTTGTGTGCCATGCTGCTTTGGTATGTAACCTCAGTCAGAAGGAGGAAAGATGTTATTTTAGTCTCTAATTGAAAAGACATCTGGGGGGAAAAAAAAAAAAAAAAAGAAAAAAAGTACCTGGCTGATGGGGATATATTTCCCTTACACTTAGGCTGGAAATTTTCCCGTTAGACTAAATCTATAAGACTAGCTGTTTCTTGTTTTATTAGTGATCAAGAAGGAGCCTGAAACTCTAAATGAGTATTTTTACGCCTCCTCCTTCACTACTCTCAGATTGCATGTCTCCAGCACACATGTTAAATGCAACCTGCTTTTAGATGCTGATGTAACAGTTACTTTGTGGGTGGGTGTTCTGTGAACTTAATTAACTGTGTACTGTACCTGGACTCAGGCACCCAAATCTTATTCACCTTTTTCAGACAAGAATCTCTGAATGTGACAGAAATTAAATTGTGAAAAGTGAGCAAATAAGACAGATTTTACTCATATCAAATGTATCAAACAGCAGACTGAAAATTAAAAGTCTTTATTACAAACTCTTTTCTGTCTTCTCAATTGTCTTGCACTTGTGACACCAACTATTTAGTTAAAATTGAAATTTTGAAATATAATTTAGAATTTTATTGTCAGTTCATAAAGTCTACTCTTTTCTCAGGTCTGACTCATTCTTCCCACTTAGTAATAAAATTGCAAGAGTGACTTGAGTCACAACTGAAATACAATTTAATTTACATGTAAATTAAATTAACTATAATTATGTTTCATAATAGCTACTTGCAACTGAAAATGCTTCTTTTAGAAATTCAATAGAAATAATTTCTCAGCAATTTCTTTGTAATTAGGAGAGACTTGTTTAAAAAAATAACCCTAGTAGCTAGACATGCCTTACAGATAGTACTTGCATATGAAATTACATCATCTGCTGCACAGTAATTTAAGTCACACCATTTTACATTCCCCTTTCTGCTTTTGAGGTTTCTCAATTTTGAGATGTCTGTATAAAGGAGGAGGCCACAGACATTGTGTCCTGGGTTTGGGTTTTTTTTGTTTTTTTTTTTTTAATTCATTGGCAGTGCAGTCAGGCATACCAGTTCCCACTCAACAGAACTACCCGAAAAATTATTCCATAGCTGGGATTACTAAAACAACAAAGAAGAAGAAAAAAAGAAAAGAGGAAATTTCTGCTAATGACTCCTCACTTCTGTTGCCATTTCAGGCCACAGAAAACGTTAATCCCTGGAGCTGGTGGGTGCTGGAGGCCATTAAGTTTTCATTGCTGGAGAAGTAAAATGTCACCTTTCAGATGTTCACACTTTAGGTGATTCTCAAGGGAAGTGTTAGTACCACTTCAAGGGGGAAGCAAAAAAATCTTTTTCTGCACTGCAATCCCTGCTGGGAAGATGTTGAAAATGCTTTCATTTTCTGCATAACCAGGTGTAAGTGACCAGACAGATAAAGTCTATCTGCTCCCTTTCCAACCTCCAATCTTACTTGCTGCATTTTCACTGCAGTCATAAAATATTTCACCACTGAATAATCTGAGGACTCTGGGGAGGAGAAACAAAAGTATAATTACAGAAGCAAACTATCAGGTACTGCCAATGCAGTGTCATCCAATACCAAAACATGTTCGTATAGGAAGATTACAGGACAGAGACCATCAAGGTGGGAGTGTGACTCAGGTCACACCAAAGTGTCTCCAAGATAATGTTAAGTGTATTGGACTTCTTTTCTCAAGAAGCAGCCCCATGCCATCTATTTAACTCACCAATCCACATTTTGAGATAGTTTCAGTTTATAACAAGTTTTGGTATGTCTCCCATGATTTTTTCCACTACAGCCTTTGCACACTTTGGAATACCTTTTCTTTATAAGGGAGAGAAGTTTTTCCTAGTAATCCTAATAGAGATATATCTTCAAACCTTAAGTTACTGCTCTCAAAAAGGCAATTCACTCGGAGAGCAGAACCTTCTTCCCAAAGCAGTTTAGTATTTTATAAAGAGACAAATGGTGCAGTCAAACACCAGAAAAGCCCAGACATGATGAGTTTAAAGAAGACAGCTGTATTGTCATGAATGGACATTTTATATTCAGCAAATAACTGATTGCCTGTTGATAAGGCTGACACAACAAGATGCAGCTTGTAAGGAAGTTTGTTGCAGATTATACATTGAGAGCACCTGAGCAAGCAGCACAGTTTAGCTAGGAAATGAAAGAAGTAGAGATTTCTCAACATACCTGCATAGATTAATCCTACCAGAGGGCTGCTGAAATCCTAGTCCATCAATTACACTCCTGATTTCATGTATCCAGTTTAAAGCTAGTTATGAGCTGGACATGCAGCCAACCAAAAAATAAAACCAAACAAATGACCAAACCAAAAAAACCCCATACAGGACGATATGTCACATACAAACGGATGCAACATGAGTGCATGGGAGGAATCACGCATTGGAAGTACCTTGTGCATCAACTACAGATGTGCAAAACTTTCATTTCATAGGAGATATTTTGCCTGAACTTTGTTCTATCTCACCATATGTATTGCATCTTATAAACAAGCAACCAGATTTAACTTAACTAAAATTTGTAATCTCGTGGCTGAAAATACCATCACAACTTCTCATTGGTCTTTAAACAATCTCACTGAAAAATAAGACTATTACAACAGGATTTGTGCTGGTATTAGAATTTGTGCCCAGATGAAATGCTAAGTTATGATTCCCTCATCGCTAAAAGAAATCAGAAAGTCCTTGTAAATCACCATCTGATCAAGGAGAAGAAAGTGAAAATAAGACAGTGACTGCAAAAGTTTTCTACAAATGCCTACACACTATTATATAATACAGTGCATATACATGGAAGTGCTGGTCATATTATGTCAAGACTTATTTACAAGGAACAGTCATATTCTCTCTTCTCAGATGACAGCAGTAGCTGGAGGGACTCAGGCATATTTGCTTTCGTTTGGCACTTTTCTCAGAGGGGTGCCCGCAGTGGATGTCCTCTGCATGACACCCTGCCTGCTATTCTGGTCACGGCACAACACAGCATTAAAAGCTGGTTCAAATACCCAGTGTTAGAAATTCTATTTCAGTGCAGGAGGATAGTGCACTGGATAAAATGGAACTAAAATGCCTCAATCTTATCACAACTAAACTGTATTGTGACCTTCCTGAGTTTAAGCCTTTCAACAGAATCTGAACCAAAAAAAGTTGGTTTTGGCAAATGAACGTTTTTGGACTTGTTTTATAGATTTCTTACCACTTTTAACATGCAGACAAGGCACAAAGCTCACTGCTAAAGGGCCAGTAGGATCAAAGCATTACATGTGAAATCTGTCATTGCTTGGAAGATAACAGCATGTCTTCTTTTACTCATCTTGTTACTAGGCATTCATCCTCATCTTTCACAGGAAGACAAGCTGTATGTGTAGCACACAAGAATGTGGCCACGAGTCAGCTGGACTCATAGTATCAAGAAAGCAGATATACAATGGGGGGGGTTTAATTGCTTTAAATAACTACATTTAAAAGTCAGATGCAATTCTTTTGGTGTTTTAATCAGTCTTAAAGATTTAACTGCACAGAACGCTCCTGGTTCAAATAGATGGCAACATATCAGGATGCCCACATGCAGAGAGCTGCTACCAGCAGATAATACTGCCTGTGTTTCTTAGTAACTGATAAAACTGTTAATTTATAAGCAGGAAGCTTTACTGAGTAGCCTTAGCTTTATGTTAGGATCCCCCTAAAGATATACTCCAAGACACACCACATACAATCAGAGGAAACAAAGCTCAGGTTAGACCACTAACTCTCCCTAATTGCCTGTTTTGGTATGACAAAACACAAATATCTTCAAAGCAAATGGTGCAGTTTGGGATTAAAATAATTTCTTGTGTATTTTTAAATTCTCACACTTATCTTTTCCTTTTTACTGAAGACCTGCTTGGTGCTTAGCAACTATGAGCTATCTGAACTGTTCATTGCAGTCACTGCAATCCAGTGAGAGAGACTCATAGAAAAACATGAAAAGGTTATGGAACAAGCTCATCAGGAACTTATTATGTGAATTCATAAAAATGATCCAGAATTATCCAATTCATCTTAGCAGTGCTACTGATTCAGAATACAATACAAAATCCCTTTTATTCATGTGTATGTATATTCTCACTATATATATATTAAGCATATACATATATATTTGGGGGGGGTTGTTTGGGGGTTTTTTGTTGATTTTTTTTCCCCAGCGTTCAGTGAGTGCACAAAGTACCTAAGTGAGTAGGTAGCTATTACTAGTATCTAGAACAAGTTTCGAGATTACAAAACAAAAAACAAACAACCACCAACAAAGAATCCTTGACCTTATCACTCAGAGCTGAAAAATGAAAACTCTTCTTCATCACAGCAGATTACTGTAGAGTCAGTACTCTATGTAGAACTCAGGATTAAGAGAATTACATCCATACACTCAAGGCTGTGTAAAGCTACTATATTGAATGCATGGGGCTAATAAATATCACCTACTAAGAAATCGAGCAAAAGGAGTTCAATATTGCTACATGATACATTAACAGAGGCAGCCCTCAAAGCTGAAGAGATGGGTCCAAATGAGCGAATAAAAAGGATAATGAGCGTCTGCAGATTAAAACCCAAATACACAGTGAAACAGACAAAAATATCTTTTATCAACTGTGCCTCAAAGTATCAGTAGTAAGTCTACTTTTTAGCACATGAGAAGCAGAAAACTTGTCAAAGATCACAAAGAGTCAATTGATCATAACAAAAGAGCAAAAACCTATGAAGAGAAGATGTTATTTCTTGCACTGCTGTTCATTCTGGGAAAATTTAGGAAGATTTTCAGGTCAAAAAAAAAAAAATAGCAGTGGTCTTCTAGGGGAACTTTTTTTTTTCCCCCTCCCAAAATGAGCGACTCAGAGGAGCTGTATGAAATTGAAGTGGCTGTAGAGTAAGTTATGGAACAAATTGACAAAATGAACTTAACAAAATTGCCAAGACCAGATGGTATTCACCCAGGAGCTCCAAAGGAACTCGAGGATGAAATAACCAAATTACTAAGGATAGCATGCAGCCTCTCATTGCATTGGTACCTGAGGAATACAATGAATGTGACATTCATTTTTAATGAAAAATTTCAAGGGAAACTCAGGCCTCTTGACCTGGTGTTTGCAGTGGGCAATGAAGCGTCAACTTCCATTTTAAAATAATAATAATAATAAAAAATAATAGGCATCTGCATGATCAATTTCAGGTGTCAACATGGTTTTGAAGACAAGTTGTGCTTTGGCAAAACTATATTTTTAAGTTGACAAGAAATCCTATGGATAAGAGTGCTAATGCTGATGTTACCTATTTAGATCTCCAAAAGGATATCTTATTAAAGTGGTAGAAGCAAGCAACTATAGCAAGAAAGAGAAAGGTGTTAGCACAGACTAGTAATCAGCTGAAAGGAGAGGAAACAGAGATTGGGAGTAAATGGTCATTTCTTGTTGGCTGCTAGTTCTGCCTGGGCTTGTGCTGGTTCTCATCCTGATGACAGACCTGAGAGAGGCTGAACAATACAGAGATAATGCTTTCTTATTTTGTAAATATTAATTATAAGGATGAGGGCCAAAAGAAAAACAACAGGACCAGAGATATGAATGAATAATAAAGGAGCAGGGGAAACTCAGTGTAGGTGGTAATAAATGATGCACAGAAGAAAAAGTACAATCACAACGCCACCTATAAATGATGGCCATTACCACTGAGCTGGCCATTACCACTCAGAAATGGTATTTTCAGCCTAAAACAGAAATAGGAGGATAATATGTAACTACATAAATCTAATAAGAAGCTCCATAAAATCAACAACTCAATACTTTGCAATGCTTAAATTTTGAGCAGTATTAGGTGATAGATAGAACAAAATGAGACTGTCATTATGCCATGGGTCATTTGGATCATGAATATTATGTGCAGTCCCCTCATCTCTTGTTAAAGTCTGGAACAGATTCAGAGGTAGGAAGCAACGAGTAATGATGAGATTGGACTGCTTAGTCACAAAAAGAGATGATCAAAGAGGGATATGGTAGAGTCTACAAAATCATAAAATTCATGAACAGATTAGAAAGGGATTTCTTGTTTGCCCTCTTTGCCAGTAAGATAAATGAGGCATTAAGAAAAGGCATTTGGAGCCAGGTTGAAAGCAAACAAAAGGATAAGACTCACTATACAACATTCCCTAAGACAGCAACAGCTGTAGGTGGGAGAACATTCTGCATTACCCGTGTTTGCACTGTTTTCACTTTTTCATGTGCCTCCATTTGTGGGTACTGTAGTATCTAGGATAGTAAGTTGGTTGGATCCTTATTCTGACCTGTAGTCTCTTTTATATTGTCATACTGAGTTGAAGATGCATAGCATCTCATTTCTAGATTAATTCAGATACATCTGAACTACAGACCCAGAATAGAAGCTTATCTGGATTTCAGGATAAATATGGATGCTGTTTACCATAAGCAACAGCTTTTCAAGAAGGAGGTATCATGGATCTGAATACCATCTCTACAAAAGCACACATGTAACAGATGAAGAGAGACGAAATCTCTTGAAATCAAAGAGATAATTGTTTCACTGTGCTTTCCTCTTGGCAATTAACTATCAGCTTTTCAGTAGATAAATATCAGTAGAGCTTCTGATATTTTACTGCAGCTCCCCAGGAACACTGAGCAAAGAGTCTTAGAAAGGGAATACTGGTGCTTTCTGTCCTAATTAACTAAATAATGCTTTAGATTTTTCCTGGGAGTGAGCATGTGATGATCTATACTGTTAAGTTGTTAGAATGGTTTTATCAAATAGCAGCATACCAAAAACTCATAGACAGACGTCTATACCTAAGGTGTACCAGGGACCATTGCCAGGTCAGTTCGCACATGGACATCCTACTTTGTGGTTAAGGTTGAAGATGGGACTTTTCTATCAAAGAAAAGAGCCATGGGAGGGAAGAGTAGGACAAAGAAGAAAGAAGAAGGTAATTAATTTCTTTACTCTTTCATCAGTCCATACGCAAATTTCATGCTAGTGTTGCATTTCCCATCCCCACATATTTTTCTCTCTCCTTCCTGCTTTAGTATCTTGGCAAGCCCTGTTGCTCAAAGCCTTTAGTCTTGCACCTCACATGGTCTAACAGCAGAAGACCTGCACTCACATTTTGTTCTGTTTGAAATCTCAAAATCCTTTTCCCCTCATTGCTAGATCATCTGTAGCCTCCTCAGTGTAGAAAAAGCTATGCATTTATGAAAAAAGGCCGATTTTGCTTCATTGGTGTTTCCTAGAAATGGTGGCAAATTTCACAAACACTCCAGTATTTGTAGACATGAAGTACAAGGAAGCCATGTTTCTAGAATCAATACCTATTTAACAAACTGTGTTTTCAATTTCCTACTGTCCCTTCCATTTGAGCTAGTATGGATAGCAGAATTCTGTGGTGACCTATAGACGATATAAAACCTACTCACCTTTCCAGCAGTTATGTTTCTGGCTTGCCTTTTCCTGTCAGCTTCCAAAGTGGCAAAAGGCTTAACTGAGACTATGTGCTGCATAATGTCATGTACTATGTTCCCAAAGCTTGTGTGGCCGGGGAAAGGCTGGATATAGAGCTGCCAACCCACTCCAGGAGACAGCTGTGGGGCTGTGAATGGTATGTCACTGGCATGTACCAAAGAGAAAAGAGATCAGCATCCTCAAGTCTGAAACACACTTCTTGAAGATGAGCATGACATTAAAATAAAGGAAGTGTCTAATATCCCTGGTACCTTCCACAATCCTCTAAAAATCCCATTCATGAAAGAATCATCATAGAATCATGGAATGGCATAGGCTGGAAGGGACCTTAGAGATCATCTAGTCCAACCTCCCTGTTTTGGGCAGGGACGCCACCCTGCCATCAAAGGTTTGATTCCTCCAAAGCCAGTAAGAAGCTGTGGATGTAAGCTGTAAGAAGTAAGGTGTGTTTGCCTCCAGTGGTTTTGGCAATAGATTTAATCCTAATGAAATCATCACTGGGGCAGAGACTGAAGACTTTATGCTATTTATATTTCTGTTGCTTACTTTGCCATGAAACAATAATATATGAATTTTCATAAACTTGTCAAAGGCCAATAAGATGGCTTCATTCCAAGCTAATCAAGTAAACTTCAGGAGTAGTATCAGCTATTTCATGAGGTGTTGGTGGTATGTGAAGTAAAGATATAAACTGTGACAAATATAATCCCAATAAAACTTAATAATTGCATGTTAAAAAAAAGTCAGTCTAAATTTGTTCAAAGTAGCCTACAATTTTCTCTCATCCCACTAGATGACATTAGAAATCTTTCCCCAGTTTCAGCCATATTTATCTCAGTGCCTATTCAAGTCTCTTAGATTGATTCAATGCTAGCTCAGCTAAATCTTTTTTCCATTTCTCCTGGTCTCTTGCTCTTGGAAAACTCCATCCAATTAACATAGCTCGGTTTATGAGTATATGAGGCCATCAAGAGTGCTGATCTTTTTGTGGTTCTCATCCAATGTAGTCTGGATTTAATGGTATACGATGAAAGGCCCTTCTACGTATCACTTGAATACAAATACTCTAAGTCCATACTTTTAGAGGTAGCTCATAAATAGTATTAATTACTCGTTTGCTCCTAAATTGTATCACTATAGGCACTTGTAGAAGTTACACTAGCCTGAGTGAAACTCAGTTAACCTCTTCCTAGATATAGCAATGTATAAAAATAAGATAATCCCACATATAGGCAAGACCTCACTTCAGTTGCTCCTTCCACTACTGTGATCAACCTGCTCTGAGCAAATTATCTCCTTTCCTTTTTCCCTGCAGCACAGAAGAGCACATAGACTTGGATAGCGCTGGGGGTCCATACCTAAATCAGAATTCAAGGATTCATGGCAAGATGAATCTTCAGCCCAGCCTCTATCCACCCCATAGACAGCCTGGCTAATCTCAGGGCAGTCTTCACACTCTACCCTGTATCTACTGGATATTCTTGGATAGGAAGGGGACTTCTTCAGAGATGCAGCTCTCAGTCTGTCAGTTTAAGGAGTAAGGAACTCACAAAATCTTATGCTTTACCTTTTCAACAATCAAATAAACATTTTTTTCCTGCAAGTTTGGTTATATTAAGGAGAAATGTTGCAATGGAACCAATTGAAATTGAATTGAATATGTTTCATCAGACTTCAAAATATGTTAGGGCTGCTGTAAGAGTAAGACCCTATATATTTAACTTTGGAAATTCTATTTTTTTGCAAAGTAAACATCAGCTGGACAATTCAATTTTAAGGGGAATGACATTCGCTGTTAAGTTGGTTTTTTTTATGTAGATTCCTGAAACAAACTGAAATTTAAAGTCAACATTTTCTTCCTGTCAGAATGGTCCTGGATAAAGATTAATAAAATCTGAGATAAAAATACGAGAGAGAACTACATTGAAAAGACAATACCATTCCCTTTCAAAGAACTTCTAGATTCCCAAATCAAAATTAGTTTGTAAACATAGGTTTAGATAGGAGGGCCAAGTATTTATTCTGTTCGGATGAAAGATTGTAATCTCTCTTAACTGGGTACTTGATGCCAGGAAAAAAGACATTTTCAGTGGTGGAACTGAGGACTGAGAAAGGATGGAAGAAATCTGCTTTCAGTACAGATGAAGACTGGGTTTTCTCTAAAAATAGTCTTAAAGAAAAACAGCTCACCTCCACATCATCTGTATGGGTCTTGAAATGATTGAGCATCCCTTTTCTTTTGAGAGCAAAATGTTTTTGTTTATGATTTTGATTTTCTTTTTTTAAAAATAAAATAAGTTGAGAGATTCTGGCACAAAGTCATTCTACCCTATTAACTTTACTGTAAAGTTAATGTGAAGAGACTATAAACCCACAGAACTACGCTGAACATTAAGACAGGTCAGAGAAGCCATAATACTGGAAAAAAAGCAGCCCCTTCAGTAAATAAAACAATTTTAAAATAATCAAGGAGAAAAAGTCATTGATTTAGCATCCTCTGTGATGAAGGAGCTAGATCCAAATGTTTTTCTTCTACCTGTGAAGGAAGTGTCTTGGGGTAGCATGTCTTAGCCTTCGGTATAATATTGTAAAACATAAAGATCTTCCTCACTGAATCATAATTTTTGCAGCAGTGCACCACTTCTTCTACAAGTGAAAATTTCTGTCCTTGTTACCTCTTCCCAGCACTTGTCAAGTGTTTAAAGATCAGAAAACTGTGCCTGCCCAGTCCATTGCCCATGGCTCACAGCAGTGCAGCACCAATGGGGCAATCACTGCACTAAACACCTGAATCACCAGGGATTTAACAGAAGCCTGAGAGTTTCCAGCTCACGTTTATGGGCACAGAAGGCACAGAGAAAAGCCTGGGAAACATATGTGAGGAAATTTAAGAACTAACCAAATTGCAGTCCCTTCTTCTCAAGGTGACAGAATGGGGTCTGATAATTATTCACCATTTCAAATAAAATATCACCCCACTCCCATCATCCCAAAACAGCAATCATATCCAAATTGCTTAGCTGTATTAGAGAGTCTGGGCTTTATCTTCCAAAAGCTTTCTAGGCAAAGCAGCACATGCTTAGGTACCTTTTCATTAAAGCAGCAAAGGTCTATTAACATATCTGTCCCACTGAGATTTTCTTTTTGCCAGAGAAAAATTACCTTCCATATCTCTGAACTGTCATCCAGCCTTACAAAACCAGACTCTACCATATGCCCCATGTAGTCTTCTGAGGGAATAACTCTGTGTGGTGAGGTCAAGCCGTCATTTCATAGAGGATCAATTCACTAGAATAATTATTTTCAGAAAAAGCACAGAGTTCATATTCACATCAGTAGAGAACCTTGTCAGTATTATAACAGCTCCTCCTAGGATTTGCAGTCCCGCTGTTGGAGATGAGGTACAGAACAAACAACACAGGAGGAACACAGCAAAAGTGTAACGTGCAAGAAGCAGGGGACTAAAAACAAACAGCACAACTTTATTTCTGCCGTCTAGGAACTAACTCTAAGCTGCATGTATTAATGAAGTGTGTGACTCTGAAATGTCATACTGTTGGGGTTATAGTCACTAAAACAGAAAGCAAGAAGATATTATCAAGAGAGGTCACCTGCCTACACAAACAGGAATTCTGCCTGGTTTGGTCCAGTGCTATTAATGAAATGAAGACAGGAAAGACTGGAATGGCATATGGCTGACAGATGCAAGCATGTAATTTGATGGTGCAGTGGAAAGAATTACTCAGTACATCATTATCAAATTAGTATTTTCCAATTTCTTAAGAGAAAATGACTGCGCTTCTGGTTCAACCATTTAGGAGTTAACCTTTCAATGAAGGCAGTATGTGTGTGTTACTTTTCAAATTTAAGCTTGATGCGTAAGTTACAGTACTATACAAGATAGTTAGAAAGGACTTTATGAAGTCACATAATTATGCCCAGCTTCAGTCTTGTGATTTCTGATTAATGTTTGACCAACCTGTTCTTAGAGAACTCCATGGCTTCCCAAACTATTCTTAATGAGATATAGACTTAAGTTGGAAAAGGCCTTTAAGATTATCGAGTCCATCCGTTAACCTGGCAAGACCAGATCCACCACTAAAATGTGTCCCTAATCACCATATCTACATATCTATTAAATACCTCCAGGAATGGTGACAATCACTTCCCTGGGCAGCCTGTTGCAGCACTTAACTACCCTTTCCATGAAGAAATTTTTCCTAACATCCAATCTAAATCTCCCCTGGCACAACTCGAGGCAGTTTGCTCTCATCCTATCACTTGTTACTTGAGAGAAGAGACCAACATCAATCTCTCTACAACCTACTCTCAGGTAGCTGCAGAGAGAACTAAGGTCTCCACTCAACCTCCTTTTCTCCAGGCTTAAACAACCTCAGCTCCCTCAGCCACTCCCCATACAACTTGTGCTCTAGACCCCTCAGCAGCTTCCTTGACCTTCTTCAGACACACTCCAGCACCTCGGTGTCCTTCTTGGAAGGAGGGGCCCAAAACGGAACACTGGATTCAAGGTGTAACCTCATCAGTGCTGAGTACAAGGAACAATCCCTTCCATGGTCCTGCTGGCCATGCTATACCCGATACAGACCAAGATGCCATCGGCCTTTTTGACCAAGTGGGCACACTGCTGGCTCATGTTCAGCTGCCTATCAACCAACACCTCCTGGTCCTTTTCTGTTGGGCAGCTTGCCAGCTACTCTTCCCCAAGCCTGTACCATTGCCTGTGGCTATTTTGACCTAAGTGTAGGACCTGGCACTTGGCCTTGTTGACCTCATACAACTGGCCTCAGCCCATCAATCCAGCCAGTCCAGATTCTTCTGAAGAGCCTTCCTGTCCTCATGAAGATCAACACTCTTGCTCAGCTTCATGTTGTCTCCAAACGTACTGAGGCTGCACTCAATCTCCTTGTCTAGATCATTGATAAATTTATTAAGCAGAACTCGCCCAAATACCAAGTCATCTGCTTTATCTTTACTTTTAGATTGTTATTTTATCTGAGGTTTTTTTACCTCGCACCTGATCTCTATGCCTATTGCTACAACGAATGCTCACTGAGCAAAACACTCTGTGAATTCAGAGAGTTTTGCTCTATTTTTAAGGGTTGAGATCAGATTATTCCTTCATGCTTTCTTTTCAAAGTTCAAGGCAGGGCCAACCACTGAACTTTGACAGATGTTCTCTATGGTTCCCCCAGTACCCTCTCAGAGGAGCATAACAAAGGAAGCATAGAGAGAGACTTTGAGGTTGAGAAAAAACTTGAACCAGTTAAATGAAAAAAAAACCAAACTAAAAATAACAGTGAAGATGTCAAACTATGGACAGATATATACAAGTATGCAAATATGTTCCAAGGCACAAAAGAATATGTTAATAAGAGACCCACACCTTCCAGATGACAAGGTCCTGAGCGGGGAGGCGGGGGAAGACCAGACTCAGCAGCAAGGAATACCATGATTAATCCATTTAGGTCACCTGAACCATAGTCTCCTCCCCACAAGCATAGCTGCAAAAAAAACTGTGATTGCCACCTGTCCCCAAAGCCACAGAGAACTTTTGTCCTGGTGCTCTCAAACTAGGATATTTATTTTAAAAAAACCCTAAACAAACCCAGAAAACCACACCCCCTCAAATAAAACAACAAAAAAACCCAAAGAACCCACCCAAACACACCCCAAAACCAAACAACCCAGGCCACCCTTTCATACAAAGAATCCAACTTTATATCATCCTCAGTTTTGAAGCCGAAACATTGACAACCACATCTAGAGAACAGCTAACCTGGAGATAATTTTTTCACTGAACCCAGTTGCTTGAAGACCATGTTTCCCTACTTATTTCACAAGAAATGCATGTGAAGTAATGTCAAAAGATCTCTTGCCTTTTATGGCTTTATCATGCTATATAGCCAGAATTCTAAGTTCACAGATAAATACTTAATACTCTAGCTAAGTTAACTATAGGTTACAGAAGATAGCTGATAGACCATTCAAACCATTTTTCATTATCAAAAATTGTAGGCAGTGGCCCTACATCTTATCTTTCTTGCTCCATCTGTGTTTTAGAGGATTAATCTCTTGGTGGAAAGCTCAGAAAGACTGTGGGATGGTGGTATACAACTAAACAGGTTCACTTTTTGGCCAGTGTTTTTCAGTCCAAACCAGTCTTCTCTTCCACATCACTGAAGTTGTTACTTTCACTTGGCATTGCAAAACGAACAGCAGCTTGAATTCTGAGTCATCTAGCAAGGATACTGTCTCCAAAACAGTAAGTTCAAAGTTTCATCCTGTCCACCTTTCCTGTCTATTTTTCCAGTCTCTTCAACATGGGTGAAGGTACAGACTAAGGCATATGTTTTGTTTTCTGAAGAACACAGAGTGCACCCTACATTAACAGACATGAAACTCAGTAACAGGTATAGGTTTTCTTACCTTTTAAATTACATAGACCCTGGAACCACCTGAAAGCACAGGGGAATGGGGTTTGCTACCTGGAGCCAAAGTTAAGTCTTAGTTTGCTTAAATTTAAATTACCTCATTCAATTACTTTCCAAAGACAGATTTATCACATTTAGCTGGTTTAGCTGCACATATTGGCTCCACTGGTAGCCAATATACACATTTAGCAATTAGAACAGGGCTCTACTAGATGATAGTTACTTGAGGTTTTTATCTGCTCCAGAAGGTAGCTCTTAATCAGATATTTAGCTCTGTTTAGACCAAATAGTTGGTGCATCCATCCAGAAGCTTACCTGTAAGGAGCTAAGAGGTGATTTTGCAAGGCCTGTAATTGGAAGTACCTAAAGGCAGAGTTGGAGCTCCCATACCTTTCACATCCTGAAGGGACCAGCTGAGCCCCTACACATTTTTCTAGAGTGGAGTTAAATTCAAACAAAAAGCAAAGGGAAACATCTCCTAAGGATTCTCTTGATTCTTAGCTGAACCTTTTCTCATGCAAGCAACTCTCACATATGTATATGTGCACTAGCTCAGACACCCATACCTCTAAGGTAACTTGCCCATCCCATGCTTTTACTGCACTCCACACCTGTTTTTTTCTGATTTCAGGAAGCACAGCTTCTGTACCACGATGCCCTGTAGGTCTACATAGTTATGTATTACCATATGCAAAGCCCAGTGACGACAGACTGTTTCACTAGCAACACATCCAGTCCTTTTCAGCTAGGGTATACAACACAGGCTGAATTTCCACTCATCTCCTCTCCCCTTCCTCATTAGCAAGTTGCCCCAGAGGGGGGAAAAAAATAGAAACATCACCACTTCTCTCTCTCTATCTCACTGAATTCCAAAGTTGCCCCAACTCAAAAGGATTAAAAGAGAAGGAAAGAGTCAGGAAAATGCTCTTGCAAAAGCTGCCCTTGTGCACTCATTTAGGTTGCAGAGGGATGGGGTCAAGTGTTGGGCTTATTAGCTGTTACACCTCCACATGCTGAAGCACATTTTCCGACCACTACTCACATTTCAGCAGCTACAGAAGGAGGCTATGACTGGAGCTAATGTCTGAATCTGAGGAATAGCCTTGAAGGAATTTGCTTGTTTTGCCTTCCATACAACAAATCAGATTAACTCTAGCTAAGCCTGATGATTTACATTAACATGTCATTTGTCAACATACCATGAAAAAACGTTCCTCAAGTTAGAAAAGGTCCATATTTGGAGTCATTGGTTTCAAAGTCTGGAAATGAATCAGCAGTTTTGACATGATACAGAGAGACCAGCCAAGCACTGCAGCAAAATATGGCCTGGGACAGGTCTTCTGCTTACCTCACTCATAACCCCCCCCCTGCCCCCCCCAAAACAAACCAAAATAAAAAAAAAAAAACCAAACCCAAACAACCAAACCAACCAACGCCCCCCCCCTCCCCCCAAAAGAACACCAAACCCAACAACAACCCAAAAACCAAAGTGTGAGCTAAGGCTCTTGTTTAGAAACAATCCTTGGATATTTCAGTAAAAAAAGTGATTCAGGATCACATGACCTTAGGTTGAGGTTCGCAAAAAATCTGATGATAAAAGGCTGTGCCAAACAGAACTGTTGTGAGTAAACCTTCCCCAGGAAAGGAAGGGGCTGAATCATAAAACAACAAAAACAGAAGCAAAGCCCTATGCCTTTATTCTAAGATTACGAAATACCTCTGAGAGTGGTCTGGGATATTATTCAGAAAGGCTGTTCCTGAGTCATCTCTTTGAATGAGATAGCCCTCTGCTTTGCCTGGTTCTAAATAATGACATCCTCAAAGTCTCAGTCGGAGGTGTTGACAGGAGACAAATCCCATGTCAGGCCTGTGAAAGGGCTACCACTGCTTAAAGGGGTGTTTCTGCCAGCACAGGTTTGATGAAAACAGTCTCTGGAGATCTATGCAGCTCACTATGCCCCTGGCTTTTACATAGCCTGGACTTGGGCCTCCACACTTCACACAGGGAGCTGCATCCTTCAGCTCTGTGGTGTCCCAGGGCCTTGCCAGAAAAGACTCCCTGGCTAGGGGACAACAGTCCTCCTGGCAGTGTGTGACACCTGGACTCCAACCAGCTACGGTGTGCTAGCAGGGGACATTGGTGGAGAACTGCAAAGTGACGTTCAGAAGCACTAACCCTATTCCACCTCCTCATCAAGACTGCTCAGGGAGGCAGGTGTTGCTCCGTACAGAGACAACTCTTGTGGCTGAAGAACTGGATTCTCATTTGTACCCTCTTACACCAAAAAGCTTTGTCTTGAACTCTTACACGATCTTTGTTACAGTTGTTGTGTCATACCCTTTTTAAAAAGTGAGAGGGGAGGAGAAGGCAGGATGGTTTAAGGAGTTCCTTTTAAATTGCAAGTTGTCTTTGCCCATGAACGATTCGCACTGAAGCAGAGATATAGGATACACATTCAGACAAAGCCTTGCTGTTAACTTGTCCCAACTACTTATTACCCAGCAAATAACAACACAGAAATGAGTACTTTTGCATTGAAGTAGTGCAGGTGTTTTTGTCCTGCAGGCAGATACTCCCCCTGAGCTACTGCTCCATAAGCTGGCAGTTATGATGGGAAGTCAAATAACTAGTTGGGCTGGGTGCTACTAGTAAAACCCTTATAAAGCTGAAGCAATCAAGTCCATAAAAAAAAAGAGACTTAACTGTCTCCAAATTCATGACACTCCAGGTGATATCAAATGGCTTCTGAACAATAAGGTCATGCTCTTTTTTTTTTTTTTTTTAAAATCTGTTCCCAAACACAGAGTTAAAAAGGTTTAAGCACTATTACACACAGGGCAAAAGGTTTAAGCATTATTACCTTGCAGTTCTCAACCGAATTAATACAGAAAAGTAATCATCTATAGCAGTACCGCACTGTAAAAATGTGTGCTTTCCTGCTACCCCTCCATATTGTGGTCTCTTCCTTTATGCACGGAACAACTTCCTTCCTTTCAACAAAAAATTATTGAGCCTACCAAAATTAGGTAGGAATGCAAACCTGGAACTGGACATTGACTGAATAGGATTTTAGAAGGATTTTTTTTTTTAGCTCTTTGTGCATTGAAAGAGAAGAAGAAATGTTGAGAGTTTAAATATGTAATTGCCTAGAGGCATATGAAGGAAACCATGCAAGTGACTTGTTTCCAAATGATTTTAGCAGGTCTTCAACCTTACAGCTCTTATTGAACATATGCTTAGCACGTAGGTACAGCAGGGCACCTCGTATATTTGGTAGTCTGTAAATAGAGATCTCTCTAGCACCCAGGTCCCACTTCTTAATGTACTGGACATAATTTTCTCTCATTAATTCAACTAGTAGTTAAATAAAACTTTATAGCAAAGCTAACGTAATAAAATATTGGCTTGGTTGCAGAAACCCACAAACAATGATAAAAAAAGCCTATTAAACAGCTGTATTTTTCTTCTCTTTTGTGTATTACAGCTCAGTCCATGTTTCCCTTATTGTCCACCACTACCCTAATCAATCATGGAGCAAATATTGATTAGCACAGGCAAACCTAGGAGAGATGACAGGCAAGCAACAGATTTTTTTGTTAGCAGATTGAGAACATAGCCTGTGCTCCTCCTACAGTTTTAAAAATATTTTTTTAGTCCTTTTGATTTAATAAGTTTCATAGCTGATGAATAATTTGGCTGCAGAATCTAAGAAAACCAAGAGCCTAAACCATAACATTAATCAACTCAATCATTATAGCAGTCCTTATTTACTTTTGTATTTTTTAACAAAAAAACCTTACAAGGTACCTTGCAAACTAGCAAAACCTGTGACTGTTACAGGAGCAACACAATAGATTATAAACAAACTATAAATAGACAGTTATTTTTAGAGCTCAGTATTTCTTAATTGCCTATAAACTTACCCAGTTGTGAGCACTTTGTGAAGACTGATAAAAGAATGCATTTTCCAAATTTCCACAGGGCATAGAGACTCTACATTTTATCTTGTGGATGGGATGCTGACACTAAATGACAGAACTAAAAACACACTGAGACAGATATTTTTAAATGAGAGAGGAGAGGAAGAAGGAGCCCTATTAGCTCTTACCCCTCCCCCAGCTCTGTTCCACCTGGCTCAGCCGTGGCTCACAGCTGAGGGTGCTTATTTGACCTCAACCCCAGCTGAATTTTAAATCACCTCTGGTGGTACCTGGATCTCTGTGGATTTGGTAGAACAGATTAGAATCATAGGATCATAGAATGGTATGGGTTGGAGGGGATCTCTACTTCCACCCCCCCTGCCATGGGCAGGGACACCTCCCACTAGACCAGGTTGCTCAAAGCCTCATCCAGCCTGGCCTTCAATGCTTCCAGGGAAGGGGCAGGCACAACTTCTCTGGGCAACCTGCTCCAGTGTCTCATCACCGTCATAGTAAAGAATTTCTTCCTAATATCTAAGCTAAATCTACTCTCAGCTTGAAACCCTTTTCCCTCAGCCTATTACTACACTCCTAGATAAAGTGTTTCTCCCCAGCATTCCTGTAGCCTCCTTCAGATGCTGGAAGGCCACTATAAGGTCTCCCTGGAGCCTTCTCTTCTCCAGGCTGAACAATCCCAACTCTCTCAGCCTGTCCTCATTGGAGAGGTGCTCTAACTCCTTGACTGTTTTTATGGCTCTCCTCTGGACATGCTTCAACAGGTCCTTGACTTTCTTGTGCTGGGGGTCCTGGAGCTGAACACAGCACTGCAGGTGGGGTTTCATGAGAGAGGAGTAGAGGGGAAAAAAGCACCTCATCTGACCTGATGGCCATGCTTCTTTTGATGCAGCCCATGATGTGGTTGGCATTCAGGTCTGCAAGTGTGTAGTGTTGGCTCATGTCCAGCTTTTCATTCACCAGTACCCCCAAATCCTTCTCTGCAGGACGGCTCTCAATCCACTCATCACCCAGCCTGTCTTTGTGCTTGGGATTGCCTCAACCCAGGTGCAGGACCTTACACTTGACCTTCTTGAACTTCATGATGTTGACATATGCCCACCCCACAAACATGGCAAGGTCCATCTGAATGGCATCCCTTCCCTCCAGTGTGCTGAGTGCACCACACAGCTTGGTGTCGTCAGCAAACTTGATGAGAGTGCACTCAATCCTGTTGTCCGTGTCACCAAGATCATAAAATCATAGAATGGTTAAGGTTTGAAGGGACATTTAAGATCATCTAGTTCCAACATCTCTGCTGTGGGCAGGTACACTTCTCTCTCACCAGACCAGCTTGCTCAAAGCCCCATCCAACCTGGCCTTGAACACTTCCAGGGATGGGGCATCCACAACTTCCTTGGGCAACCAGTTCTAGTGCTTCACTACCTTCATGGTGAAGAATTTCTTTCTAATATATAATCTAAATCCACCCTCTTTCAGTTTCAGGCCATTGCCCCTTGTCCTATCACGACAAGCCCTTGTAAAAAGCCCCTCTCCAGCTTTCTTGTAAGCTCCCTTCATGTATTAGAAGGCTGCTATTAGGTCACCCCGGAGCCTTCTCTTCTCTGAGCTGAACAATTCCAGCTCCCCCACCTGTCTTCACAGCAGAGGTGCTTCATCTCTAATCATCTTCATGGCCCTCCTCTGGATCCACTCCAGCAGATCCATGTCCTTTTTGTACTGTGTGCTCCAGAACTGGATGCGGTACTCCAGGTGAGGCCTCACCAGAGCAGAGTAAAGGGGGAAAATCAGCTCCCTCAACCTGTTGGTCACACTTCCTTTTGATGCAGCCCAGGACACACTTTGCCTTTTGGGCTGCAAGTGCAAACTGCCTCGCATCAACTAATATACCCAAGTCCTTCTCCTCAGGGCTGCTTCCAATCTCTTCTCCACCCAGACTGTATCTGTGCTTGGGATTGCCTCGACCCAGGTGCAGGACCTTGCACTTGGCCTTATTTAACTTTAGGAGGTTAGTATGGGCCCACCTCTCAAGCCTGTTATGGTCCTTCTTCCTTTCCCTCCATTCCTTCCCTCCAGGGTGTCGACCAGTCCACATAGTTTGGTGTCATGGGCAAACTTGCTGAGAGTGCACTCTATCCCACTGTCCATGTCCCAGAAAAAGCTGTTAAATAGCGCTGGTCCCAGTACCAATCCTTGTGGGACGCCACTCATCACTGGTCTCCACTTGGACATTGAGCCTCTGATCGCAACTCTTTGAGTGTGACCATCTATCCAATTCCTTATCCATTGAGTGATCCATCCATCATACTCATGTCCTTCCAATTTAGAGACCAGGATGTTATGTGGGACAGTGTCAAAGGCTTTACACAAGCAGAGGTAGACGACATCAGTTGCGCTTTCCTTATGCACTGACACTGTAATACCATTGTAGAAGGACACCAAGTTTGTCAGGCACGATTTGCCTTTGGTGAAGCCATGCTGGCTGCCACCAGTCACCTCCTCTGTATCCACGTGCCCTAGCAGCTTTTTCAGGAGGATCTGTTCCATGATCTTGGCAGGCACAGGGGTGAGACTTTGGCAGGCACAGGGGTGAGACTGATGGGCCTGTATTTCCCTGGTTCTTAATTTTTTTCCTTTTTGAAGATGGAGGTCATGTTTCCTCTTTTCCAGTCAGTGGGAATCTCTCCAATCTGCCATGATTTCCCAGATATGATGGAAAGCAGCTTAGTAATTTCATCTGCCAGTGTCCTCAGGACCCATGGATGGATCTTGTCAGGTCCCATGGACTTGTGCATCTTCTTTAGATGGTTCTTTAGATGGTCCTGAACCTGGTCTTCACTCGCAGTGGGCAGTTCTTCAGTACCCCAGTCTCTGCCCATCTTTTCTGCAGCTGGGACGGTGTGGCTGGAGCCCTTGCCAGTGAAGACAGAGGCAAAAAAGTCATTGAGCACCTCAGCCTTTTCAATATCCTGTGTTACCAGCTTCCTTGTTTCTTTCCAGAGTGGTCCTACATTTTGCCCAATCTTCCTTTTGTCACTAACATAGCTATAGAAGCCTTTCTTATTTTCCTTGACATCCCTAGCCAGATTTAATTCCAGGAGAGTTTTAGCTTTCCTAACTTGATACCTGGCTACTTGGTTGACATTTCTGTAATACCCCCAGGTTGCCTGTCCACTCTTCCATGCCCTATAGGCTACTATTTTGCATTTGAGAGTGTCCAGGAGCCCCTTGTCACCCACGCAGGCCACCTGGTGTTTTTACCAGCCTTCCTCTTTGTTGGAATGCATAGGTCTTGGGCTTGGAGGAGGTGATCCTTGAATATTAACCATTAAGATATTAAGAAGTTGAACAGCACTAGTCCCAGTACCACCTCTTGAGGAACACCACTCATCACTGGTTTCCAGCTGGACATCAACTGGTTCAGTTGCGTGTAGCAAAGAGTACTGAAGACAAGTGGGAACATCCTAGTGAAAATTCCTAGAAACCAGCTTTTGTCCTCACCAGGCGCAGCCCCTGATGTTGATGTATGCAGCATGCAGCCTCAGTCAAACAGTAAAATCCTTTTCACTTTAGGAACAGTTGTTCTGAGACAAAAAGTGTCTATGTGTCTGCATCTGTGTAGCTATTCGTCATTAACAGACAGATTGAAGTGACTGATGTCACAATTTCAACAACCGAAGCCAGAAACACCAGCAAAACATTGACAAGTGGAATTTGTTCACAGAGGGTTTATAAGATGCTTAGGAGGGAAAAAAAAAAAAAAAGCCTTAACAAAGACAGATGCAATTATCAAGAAAAATACTGTGTGCTATGTGCTGTTTCTTTCAGTCCATGGCACCAGTGAGGTAAATACTTCAGACTGGACCAGCAGCTGGGAGCAGCTGCTTCCCAGAGAAAGAAAAACCATCTCTGAATGCCCTGTGGCCTTCCCTTGCTGGCCTCTCCCAGGCACACTTCCCTGCCCGCCTGCTGTACCTGTCACAGCCCTTCTCCCTTTCCTCCAGTCTCTACCCTGGCTTTTCAAGTACTTACACCATTTTCCTACTAGTGAGTCTCATTTTCGAAGCCTTCTCCCTGTCCTCAGCTTTACTTCAACTCCCTTATTCACTCTGTTTTTGTGACCTGATGGCCCCGTAGTTTTAAAAAGACTTTTTTTTTTTTTTTCCCTACTAGAACCAAAGCACCCCCTTGGTTTGCATGGCTCAGGTTACTCTGCACGCATTTGGTCTTGTAGTGGCCTTCAGGCCTCTCCATGAGTGCTGATGGGCTCCAAGACAGGCTCCATATGGCTCATGCACCAGTATCCTTGAAAGCATCAACTTCCTGGAAGAGGAGAAGTCGCTGACAAAAGATAAGGCTTTTCACTTTACAGTATTCAATTACTTACTTTTTTGCAACAGAGGTACGCAACACACAGAAAAATCCTACCTTTTTCAGGAATTTGAACGGTTCTCTAAGGCCATATCTGTCTCAAGAGTTTTCTTCGGTTTGATAGGTGAAGTGGAAAGCCAATGCCTAGTTTTTGGCCAAGGACATTTCGCTAGAAAATGAGCAGCAATGCAGAATTTATTCCAAGCTGTTAGCAAGCTTTGCACAGCTGTAAAAGGAAGTTTTATCACTATGAGTAACAGTGCCATCTGCTGACTCTTGCTATAACCATATTGGGAAGCTTCCATAGTAGATAATTAAGCAATAAATTTTTCCAAAATCCAATATCTTTTCACAGAAACCAGCTGCTGTTAGGATTTTTTAAGACATTTTACAGGGTTTTGGGTTAAAAATAATTTTCAGCAGATCAGCAGGACTTCTGAAGTCAAGAAATCCCCAGCTGTTTTCCTATGGACCTGAGAGACAGCAGTCTTCTATTAAATACTTCTCCGATGTCTGTAAGATATTTGAATTACTTTGCACTATTACCCAAAGCTCCAGAAATCTTTGCACAGCTCTGCCCAATTTGCTAGCTTTCAAAGTGATTTTCTGGGCCTGATGAACTGATGCAATGACAGCCTTTCCAGGTGGAAGCAGGACCTTTGAAGTATGCAAACAAACTCAGAGCAGCAGTGTCTGAGCTCACCTATTTGGAGGATTAGCTGTTGCATTTCAGAAAATTAAAAAACAACACAAAACAGAACAAAACAAACTAGTTGTTATGTAAACTGAACCTACCAGTCTCAGAAAGCTAAAAACCCAATTATTAGTCCCAAGGGATCCTACAAAACAAGGACTGATGCTGAAGAGATGCATTTTAGGTGCCAGTCTCTAAAGTCTTGATCACAGCTTTCTTCATGTTCAGGCATATCAGCTGTTTTTATTATGGTTTTTAAGCTAGTGATCAGTTATTTCTCCATGAAAATGTGCTTGATGGAGCACTCCTTTCTAAACAAGGAAGATTACTTCTGTACTTGTATCATCCTTGTTCTTGTATCATCGTTGTTCTTGCCAGGGGAAAGGCTTTTGTCTACTGTTCACTTTGCCACCATTAACAAAAGATACTAAAGATGAATCCCTAAGAAAAACAGAAGGTAAAAGAAACAAAACACAAATAATGCTGGTGTGAGGAGGCAGTGTAACTGCAAGACCTGCTGACTCAACCGAAATCCTCATGCAAACGATGCTTTATCACATACTTTTTAGCAGTCCATAAGAATTTGCCTTTCAGCCCGCTATTGCTAAGCTGATGTGGGCTGGCTGCAAACAGAAGATGCAATTTGCTGCTTCTTTGGATGTTCCTTTCCTGCCACCCTAGATGGCTGAGTAGCATCTACAGTTTACACACTATGGAGACCTTTGCTGCAGGGCTGGCATTACTACATTATGCTATCACCAACTCTAAAACATTATCATATCATCGTATCAAGTTTGCTAGACCCAAACTGGCAGAAAATGCAAGCAAGGCAGATTTACTTGTCTAATCTTTATTATGTGTTAATATGACAAAGCTTGGATGGGCTAAGTCTATGGAAATTAAAAGACTGACACAAAAATTGCAGAAAATAAAGAGCAGGAACTGCATATAAAGTCTGCCTTAAAGATTAGGAATAAGTTTTGGGCTTGTGTAGTGTTGGGCTTTGTGTGTCATAGCCAAATTCTGAGATAATGAGGACCAGGGCAGTGGCTAGGGGTGATTGTGGGAAGGTAAATAGCAAGCAAATGTCTGAGAGCTCTTGCTGCCAAGGAGGGATTTCACTGAGGGGTTTGGCAGAGGTTTTTGGCACCCTGACTGAGATGCTCTTAGAAAGTTTATATAAAATAATTGAATAACAGAAGACTGAAATTAATAATCCCATTGAAGAGCAGCCTTTGATTACGTAGCTGTGCACACTGGCTTGCAAATAGTCCAGTAAAAGTTTATGCAGTAAGCTCTTCTACTGGGTCTCCTCCACTCGAGTCAATGTGTGTTCTGCAATCCAGCGGGTGCAGGGCAAAACTGACACCAGGCCAAGGTTCGTTATGTGTATATTGCTGCTTCCATCTGGTAGTGTGAAAGGAGGCTGGCTGCTTTTCCTTCCAGGCTGGAAAAGGGAACTTGGGAGGTAGACTGAACTGTCATAATCAGTTTGATGGCAAATGAGGCAATAACTCTATTTCTGGCTTCGCTTTCTCCCTTTTCAGTACTATTTGTTATACACAGAATTAATCTCTATCAGATTATCTGGTTTGCTCTTTCAAACAGGAAAGGAGGGAGGGTTTTGATGCTTAAAGAGACCCAGTTGAGTAAATCCTCCTTGAACACCTACTGCCAATTCAGCCAAGGGTTACTTCATACGTCTTTCAGGCTATGCTCCAGTAAGTGCACTTCAGTGTGCAATACGCTTTTTTCTTTTCAATGTGAAGTTTCTGACTCCTGATCATCTTGTTACTCTCTGAAATTCCTAGCAGAATTCATCCCTGGAAAGCTGCTACTCATTAAATTCATACATGTTCCTGTACTTCTGCCTCAGCCCACCTTACTCTTCCATATCTCATGTCATAGTGAAGGGATTCTTCAATTAATCACATTTTTCAAATTAATTTTGACTTATAATCCTGTTCTCCATTGTATCCACAGTTGCTTTCAGCCTAGTGCAAACTGCAAATCTAATGTGCTTATAATTATGTCGTCTGTGACAAGATGCTGCTCAACATATCTTCTGTGCTGGCACTTCAAAGATCCAGACTGGACTGCCAGCCCGTGAAATCACTTAGAGGGCTGGGAAAAAACATAGTGATAATTTTGAGTTTGTACCCAGGCTTACTGGGTAATGAGGTC
>NW_009694157.1:25476-54705 GCF_000703405.1 Apaloderma vittatum
GCAGGAAGTAGTGGGTAGGATCCAGTTCTGCCCACACAACCATATGATAGAATACTGGTCATGCTGGGAACTGCGGCAGGGCACATCAGCTGATCCTTGAGAGATCCAGGAGAATGGTTCTGGAGTTCCTCCCAGGAATGCAGAAAATGCCACATACCCAGATCTTGACAAAATCCAGGCCAGACTTTTTCACGACACATATATACAGCTTTCTGCTCTGCGTGTAGCAGTGACCCTGCGACAAGGTAGCAGTGTCTGTGGGCCAGGCGTGGGGTGGCTCTTCCAATTGTATTCATACAGATAAGGTGCAGCTTGTGCCCCAGAGATTGGCCAGGTACCTGTGGCATGGAGTACATCTCAATATTTTAATTTCTGTGATGATCATATGATACCTCTATTTCCTAATTATATTATTCTATATATTTTGATAGGATTAAAAATAGAGTTGAACACTTGTTAGTTTAATTGCCCTCTTTTAATTCCTCACAGAAAACTCCTTCCTGCTAGAGGCAGTATTATATCAACCAGCTTCAATACCATCTTAAGCATGGTAGAGCCATCCTCTGCAGCTCCTGAACCAAAGTATTCAAATACTTTTGAAAAACCTCTTTTCTACAGTAGCCTTTATAGTGGTCCACTTTCCTGCTCATAGTGCTAAGGCATGTTCATGTCTCCTTCCTTACCAATGCTCACTTTTGTCAAACCACACTGTTTAAAGTTGGCTTGCAGGACGTCATTGTATACTGATATACATTAACAAGAAACTGGTAAGCAGTCACAACAGTTTTAGTTTCTCTTAGTAATTTGTACTCATTGAAAGATTTCCTTTTCCCTGAATGAATTATAGCTGGGCTTTTATCATGATCATAATCACTTGAAAACTAATAATTCTTTTTTAACCAGAAATAGAATTCCTTGTGTGTTAATCTGATGACAGGACTGCTACCAGCTGCTTTGCATGAGGAGTGAAATCAGTGTAGTCATGATACAGTGAATTCTACTACCGTAATACAAAACAGGCTCTTGTGCAGATACCTATCTTACAATAAGAGTGGCAATATTCAGTATTCTGTGTACACAGTGAGTGGGAATTTTTCTGTGGAATCTGTAGAGCAAAAAGTCTCACGTGGAGCCAGGAACAGATGTTGGAATCTCCTTTCACAGCTGTGGTTACCCTATGTGCAGTATATAGAAAAACTAAGGCTTGGGAGTCTTAAGAGGTTTAGATATGGGGATCCAGTCCCCTCACACATTAATACTCTAAAGCTGGATCATAGTTTCGCCCATTATGGAGATGTAGAAATTTGGAGCTAGATCTACAGTCTGTGTTTACGATATTTATTCTGATGGCTGACTCTGCAATTTAGATTTATCAGCCTGGAAGAATCACAGATTCTGAGTTAAGCCTCTGTGCTATGAACTGGATTTGTCTATTTTTTTAACAAAATATTGCAGTGGGGAGAATACAAAAGACAAGGCATCAGTCAGTATGCTGCACAGGTGCTATTTTTCTGGCACATTTTTTATTTTCTTTATAGATGCTCACTTTAAGCCTTTTGCATTTCAGAACACACAACACAGAAAGAATCAGCAAACTGGAATTCTTCTCCTTTAATAGCTGTGTGCGATTTTAATCCCCAAATTTTTATTTATAAAACTGAACACAATTTGATCAAATAGAGGACACCGCATCTGCAAAGATTAATAAATTGTGAAAAGCAATTTCAGCTACTTTGACTAAGAAACTACTCAACACTTAAAACTGAGTCAAATGTATTTATTGCATGTGCAAAACCCATTCAAACTACAAAACTTAACTGCTTATTCTGGAGATTTTTAAAAAAACTAAACCATAAAGTGAGTCAGAAATGCTTCCAACCCTCTGTTGGCTCATTACAACCCACGAGTTTGGGATTTTTTTGTTTTTTTGGTTCTTGTTTCTTCATGCCACCTTATGTAGCAGAGCTTGGCTGCAGTGCAGGCAGCACTTGGTGCTTTGCAACACCTGCCCCAGGTGCAGGGTACCACATCGCACATCCCTTGGTGGCTCCCCCCATTTGACATGGTAGCGACCATCCATGAAGCTGGTACTGCACCTTTGTAAGACAAATCTCCTAACCAGGAACCATGGGACAAGGTAGGTGACCATTGTGGGAAGACATGGAGACAATGTCCATAGCTACCAAGCCAAGCCTGTTCTTTCAGTGCTCTTCCTGCACTGAAAGTCAGCAGCATTGTCTATGCGGGGATATTGTCCAGATGTTTAAGTTCAATGCTGCATGCAGAAGGGCTCATCCTCAGAGCAGGGCCTTTATTATTGTCTCTTTTATTTCCCAGTGAAGAAGTCATGAACACAAGATTGTTTCTTCAGATGTCAGCAATACTCAGTGATTATTCCCCTACTCACTTACAACTATTTAGTAGCTGAATCACTTCCCAGCCAGCAATTGTGAGCTCAGAGATGGAGGCATCTGTTCACACAAACTGTGGTGTGGGAACAAATTAACTCTAGGTTTGGAAAGGGGTGAGATGGAAGGGGAAGACTCATTTTAAATGCAAGTATCTCAAGCTCTAAGGCAGGCAAGCAGTCCAGGAAAATGCCACACATTGCCCTGCAATGCTATTTAAAACAGACTTCTCAAAAACACACAGAAAGAGTTTTCGAACTTACTAATAAAAAATCAATGAACAGCACTAAAGCTGCAGGACTGCACCTCGTTATTGTCTGCTGCAGGTTCAAATCTTCATTCTGTTGCTTGGCCTAAATAGTTTACCTGATTCTGTCTCTACATGTGGCAATATGATTCGACATTTTTTCTGGTGCAGAAAACTTTCACCGATGTGAGATGATTTGCTGGGTTCTGCTGGCTGAGGTGCCCCTAAGCCTTTGAGCCACTAAGTAGAGAGCCCTGTTGTTTTTTTCCATTTCTTTTGCTCTCCTACATGGCTGTTCACTGTATTTCCTAAATGCAACAGACTGCCTCTCAGCATCCGAAGTGGCTTCCCACCCCTCCCTCTCTGATGGAAGCCTATTCTAGAAAAGTCCTCAGAAGCTTTCCCCAAAGCTGTTATGTGGTCTGATAAAAGCTTCGTGGACAAACACACAATCAGTCACTTAAAAGCATCTTTTCCAGGGGAATGCTCTGCATTCCTGATGGCAATTTTCCCAAGGTTAATTAGAATATGTCCAATTTTCATTGTATTTCTGTCATCACAGCTTCCCTGCAAACAGCTATAAAGCAGCACAGACCTCTACAGCTTTTACCTCTCACAGTGACAGCTTTAGACTTGGCAAAAGATGAACAGGGAGGAGAAAGGAGGAGGGAAGAGAAGAAAGGAGAATGGTCAAGACTGAGGCAGAAGCAACAGTATGAGCTTGTAACCTTGCAGAATTCACCCCAGAGCCTTACGCCTGCAGCCTTTCACACAAAATCCTTCCTTTGTAGACTAATGCACACACACCTCACCTCCCCATGCACTCTGCAGACAGTGTTAGATAACAAAAAAGAACAAACCCCAAACAAACAAAATCCCCAAGCTCTGTCATAACTTGAAAATAAAAGCATAGGGCCTCCGAAACAGATTTTGCAACTTATTTCCTGCAACACGCTTGATCTGGACAGCCTTATGCTCTTTTTGAAAGGATTGCCCCGTAATATGTCTTCAGTGTGTAATAGCCCTCACCAGTGGATATAAGTCAGCATTCCCCCAGTCTTGTATATCTGTGTGCATTAGTGTCAGGAGCTCTGAGGGATGGTTAATGATTTCTTGAATTCAAATCCTCAGGAGCAATAAACACACACATTTGGTAGTGTGGTTTGGGCTCCCGTTTGTACACGAGGCTGCTCTTGCTTAGGTCTGCTGGGCCCTGGACACCAAGACTCAGCGCCCTCCAGCGCATGCACCGTGACGCAATTAACAGTCACCACCGTTTTCCTTTGAGATGAAGAAGCAGAAGCAGCAAACTAAAGGTTGCCCTATTGCTGCCTTTTCTAAAACTACAGAAGGCTTGCATAAGCAGCTGACTCCGAACGAATTTTCATAGCAGCTTCTGAAAAAAAGGAAGAGCTGGGGGCTCTGTTTGCTTCTCCTGATAAGGGCTCAGGAAACAGAAAAGTTAAGCAAACGCACAGGCCATACTTCTGCAGTTCATAGGGAAGAGAATAGGGCCTGGGGCCACTTCCATCCGAAGGAAACACATCACAGTCGGTGCTGAGAAACTTCTAATGGAGGGACATCTGCAGGGGCCTCACTTTCAGCCCACGCTCCAAAGCAGGACAGCACAGCTGTAGCATTTGACTTTGGAGCTACAACATTGTGAAGGACAGGCATTTGGCATGCATTAGGACTGGAGATGAAAAGTTACTGTGACTTACTGTCTTCTTAATTAGTTGACTTATGAGTAAAATGCACTAATGCAAAAGAAAACTAGACTCATCTTCCCTTGCCAGAAGATCATACTTTCACTATCAGTACAAATGCCTCCTTCCCTGACTGACAACTTTTCAAAGCATGAGGAAAGCATAATTTTTGTGAGCTCCACAATTTCCTGCAAATGTGGCAAAATTGGCCAGACAGTAAAAAGGCGATGGGCAGAATCACTGGCCAACCTGCAGATCCAGGCCTCATAGAATCATAGAACAATTCAGGTTGGAAAAGACCCTTGGGATCATCAGGTCCAACCATTAACCCTACACTACAAGTTCACCCCTAAACCATATCAGCCAACACCACATCTAAGCGACACTTGAACACACCCAGGGATGGCGACTCAACCACCTCCCTGGGCAGTCTATTCCAGTGTCTGACCACTCTTTCTGTGAAGAATTTCTTCCTAATGTCCAGCCTAAACTTGCCCAGTTGCAACTCATCTCCACAGAAAACTAGTCTAAAGAGGTCTTCTGCCCAGTGCAGGTATTTGGGTGAGCTCCAAAACTGAGTCAGAGCATCATTGAAATCACAGTTGAGAGTCAGCCCTGTCCTCCACTTTGGTTCAGTGCTGCAGACAAACAACTTCAGACACCCGCTTGCAGGGTGACACAGGAGTTTTGCCAACTAGACAGGCTTGAAGCAACATCCTGCAGAGGAGGGCTTTGCAAATAAGCAGCTCTGAGTACCCATTGGCTGCTGAGTGTCTGCTCTTAGGTCAGGCACCAGCACAAAGTCAAGGGAGAAATGCAAAATTTTTAAGAGGTTTTCCTTCAGAGTCAGAAATGAAGGTAAGGATTCATATTATTCTAAGCAAAAATTATTATCTTTCTGGCACCTAGATACTTAGGTGCTTATTCATCTCCCACTCTTGATAAAGTTAATTAACAGATCACAGGATAAATGGTTCAATTACTTACTGGAGAAATGGCTATTTACGTGATAATCACCCCCACTATTCATACTCAGTTGATTAATCTCTAGAATAAGCTGAGGCCCTATGTGAATTGGTAACAGCAGGTTATGCTCATGCTGGGTAGGGTACTTGTCAGCCCAAAGTGTCAGCTGCTCTCCAACATGCCAGCAATCACTATGGGAAAAAAAGAAAAGAGAGTTTAGAGAATGAGAAAGTCAATGGCTTGGTAGACCTCACAAATCTTTTTCATCTCCCCTTGTTATCTTTGGAATGGATAGCAGTTAATGAAGGCAAGCGAACTTGCGCTGATAAGCCGAGCTGGAACAGCAGGGTGTTACTACAGCCAAAAGAAAAAGAAAATCTTTATCGGTTCTCAGGAAGCCTGTTGTTTGTGAGATTGCTTTAAAAAAAATTATGTCAGAAAAGCGAACCAGAGAACTTGGGAGTTAATGTCAAAACAGAATATAAAACAACTTCCTGGTGCTCTGCAAAAACGCTGTGGTTTCTGCCACCCAGACACAGCACAACTGTTTCAACTGCACCTAAAAAAATGACAAAAACAACAAGAAAAACAAAGAATACAGAAGAATGCTGTTCTGAAATATTCTGACATTTTGAGTGTACAGCTGGAGTTGTGGGAGATGATCACTGGGCATTCTCAGCTGTTTCTGGAGTAGCCATTTAAAGAGCATTCCTCATCCAGTATCTTGTCTGTGCAGAGTTGGGCTGCAAAGTTAATGCTGAAATATTGCATGATGATGACAAGTCTCAGATGATAATAAGCTGGCAGTTAAATTCGCATTGGTGAAATTCTTATTGGATCACATGTATGCTACATATTGGCCTTCAGAGAACAACAGAGATGAAGGCATTTAAGTCAAATTTGTCAATGTGTTTTATTTCTGCATTTAACAGCATTGTACATTTCAGTACACTGGACAAAAATATAAGCACATACCAGGAAAGCTTCTCAATTAAGAATTTATTTTGGTTGCTTCCTGCTGTCTTTCACTAGTCCTTCCAGGGAACCAAAGACCCTCTGGGCACTACACAGCTGAACAGGAAAGTCACCATGTCAGCAAACTTTGCTAGAACGTGGGATTCCACCAGTATGGAACTAGGAAAGCCTAGATTCCCACAGATTAGTGTCAGATGATGTCTGATTGCTCTGGCCATAATAATTCTTGCCTTCTATATCTTCCCAGTATTCCTATTTTGGAACGTAAATATTTCCCAGGGCCATATACATTTTTCCCCTTCTTTCCTGCTTGCAGATAGTTGTTTGCATCTGCCCTTAAGACATCTGCTAACTTGGCATCAGGTATCACTTGCTCTCAGAATTGTCCAAGCAACTAAAGAGAAATTATATTCTCTGTTCTTGCTAAGTTAAAAATACAAGTTGAGTAGCAGCTACTGCAAGTACATCTTGTCATGGAATCACCACAGAGAAGAAAGTATCTCTTAACTGAGGCTGAGACCACCTTTCATTTTTATAAACAAAGAAAATTATGCCAATTAGTCAAGTGTATTTTATCAAAGCAAATGGTTAAATGGTTGTATAAATAATTGGAAATAAAGAACACTTTAAATACAGATATTTATCCTTCCTTGGTGCTAAGACTCAATTTTTTCCCTTATTCTCCCTTGTGTTTTTTTTTAAAAAATATATTTTCTTTACATCCCTTAGAAAGAATTTGTTATGGGACACATAAATTGCCAATATCTTGTTTTATACATTTCTTTTAATTTGCTCTATGTACTGCATAGAAAATAGACAGGATGAGTTAATATCATGAGCAGAGTTTTGTCCTCTGCCTTCCCTATCCTCGTTGCCACTAACTCTTAAGAGGCTCTGCGCTCACACATCTGCAATATCCTCAGTTCTATTGGTAGTGCTTCCAGTTCCCCAGCTCCACTTCTATGCTGCACATTCCCCCCTCCCAGCACTCCCCAAATCCCTCCATGTCCTTCCCATGTCCTCCTCCAAGCCGCTGCCACACGTAGCCTGGCCCCATCCCACCACCTCACCTGTGTTTGCCCCATCTATTGGATAAAAAGCAGAAGATAATTGGACAAAAAGAGAAGATAACTGGACAAAAAGCAGAAAATAGCTGAAGCAACCGGGAGCCGTACGTGTGATGACCATGTGTGTAATGACCGGCCAGCGAGTGACTGCCTCAAGGCTGGAAGGATGAAGCCTGCCGTGCCCTCTGTGCAGGAGGTCTCTTTCCTCTGCGTCTGACTTTGCCAAAGACTGCAGGAACTCAGTATCTCTGAGATATCATCCCTCAAGTCTTCTTGCTGAATTAGACTGCGGTGACATAGCTGAAAAGGAGAAGGGCAAGGGGAAGGAAGGGGAAGACTGGACAAAACGAGACAGGAGGAGCTGTCACATTGAAAACAGACCGCCACTCCCAGCCAGCTCTGAAAACACTACACCCTCGGATGTTGAGCTGTGTTCAGTTTGTCTTCTCCTTCCCGATGCTCTTACTGACAGTGAGTAACCAGAGGAGAGGCAGTTCAATCAGTCACACTGAAGGATGAAAAGAGAAGCCTGTCTGAAACAGGATTTATATATGCTTCTCCATCCACCCAACATCCATCCTGGCAAGATTCGAACGAGATGCAATGAGTGGATGTTAAAATATTGTTCATACATACAAATGCGTATCAGCCTTATTGTGTTCACCACACAAGCGTTTTATAATTTGAAAACAAGCTATCTGGTAGCATGACAAATACAAGATGTCGGATTCTAGTTGCACAGATATTTATTGTTCTATTGTCATTAATACTCCTAATCTATGCCAGTGGAAATTATGTATATCCATTACCAACACATGAATCAGACAACTGGGAGGATTACTTCTAGCAAGGCACCTGCTCCCTTCCCCTACAGAAACTTCTCCAGGGAAAGAAGTGTTCCCAGAAATGCCCTTCAAGTGTGCCTGGAGGAGTTCTAACTAGGTGTGATTTGAGGCAGAACAGAGAGAAATACGAACATGGAAATATGAACTATCCCAGAATTTAACCACATTGCTATGTTGGCTTTCATTTTTTTTCACTATAGGGAGGGATAGGTACAGATGAAGGGAGCCAGCTACATACCTCGTAGGCACATGGGAAGGGCAGACCCTCACGGCCCTGCCCCATCACTACTCGGAGGTCAGCAGGCACCGTTGCATGTGCAAAGCAGTTCTGTCTGTGTCTTTCCTCTCCTGTTATGGCTGGGTATCTGCTCTTGTCCTCCAAACTTGTTCCTGTCACCCCTGGTCTGGTTTTCACTGAAATGAATCACATTTCTTGCATACTGCACATCCCCAGGCAAAGTATCTCAGGGAAATGCAGACACAGTTTAGTCACAGTTGGAGCTAGATCCACTCAGGCACACACTATAGGGAGATTTTGTTGATTTGTTTGTGGCATATATACTGGCTGTTAATTTTTACTGCTTGTAAACCTTCTCTCTATAAAATCTGTGTGAAAGCTGAACTACCATGTTATAGCAAAGTTACCAGATGGGGAAAATATGGTTGATTAAAGTGGCTGTTTCCATGTTTGCTCAGTGTTGTGACACATCTTCACTTTGGGTAAGGTGATTGGCAGAGAAACAACAGCAGTGAGCAATGATGAGTTTATGCGTCATGCATAAATGCCTGGAGCTGAGCAGGACTCAGTTCTGCAAACTTCACAGAGCTCCTGAGTCTGATTTATTGTAAGTTTTGCTGCAAAAATGAAGAAATTAAAAATAATAAACCAAGTGTCACAGTTCCTGCTGTAGTCTACCGAATACAAATGGTTAGGTTTCAAAAAGATTTGCACCTTGGGATATTTAAACATTGTAAAAGGGCTTATTTCATTAGAGAGGGACAGGACTATTAGCCATCCTTAGCTGCTGGGGTGGAAAGCCCAAATGCAACCCTGCCTAAACTGTTCCCTTTGTTCAGAAACCCCTGCACTGGTTACACAGATGCTGTTGGACACCCTGGCCCTGTGACACAGAAGGATGCTGGCAGCTGGCCCCGTTCTTACTGCACTGCTTATGGCAGACATTGCTTCAGTGCTCATGAATGCCATACCAGCTGCTGCTTACCTCACACCCATCCTGAAAAAGCCTGTTTTTCAGACTTTTAGTCTTACCCAGCTCACTTTCTCCACTCACCTGTCTTCTGCTAAGCCTCAGGTTTCATGGGAAGCCCTAACTTGTCCAAGGACTGAGGTTTCTCTGGGCTAATGTCAGGACAGAGGCACCAGAGAGATTTTCCCCTCCTGGCTGGCACATCACTGCATGGGGCTAAGCCAGGGTACAGCTTTCGGGAAGCAGAGCAGGGAACTAAGAAAGCTTTTAGACAAGAGTTTCTTCTGAGTCAAACAAACCCCAGGTTTGTATGGAGGAGGGTTAAGGCTGTCATTAAGCCTCATCTGACTCTCTGAGTCTTGGGACCAGCCTGACACAAAATCCACCCCTGCAGCACCAGTGAAGCCTGTGAGCAGCTGGTTACAGCTTCTCTAGGAGCACTCACACATTGCTGAATTCACTGAGGGGAATTAGTTAGGTTGTTATATGGGGAATTAAGTGCTTGCAAAACCCTGTGGGATCTCACTGAAAACAACACACTCTAATCCCCAGTCATGCATTTACATGCAGTTATTGCAACTGGAGCTAGAAAAGCCCTACGGTGAATAAAAGACAGCTCAGATCAAACAAGAAGAAAAGTGTTCGTAACTCTTGCAGGGAACACCTGTAGAGAGAGAAGCTGCTCTCCAATTGCATCAAAAGCTCTGCTGGATGTGTATGAACTGTACAACAAAAAGCTCTTCACTAAGGCAGAACAGGGTAAAACTGGGTAGGGATAAGACGCGTTTCAGAAGACTTCCCACATGTGGTGACGAAGTGAAGCTTGCCTGAAAGATTATGGAGGGGTGGGACCAGCTTTTGAATTTCTGTCCTGGTCTGAGCTAAACAGAAATAATTCTGTTCAGTGAGTTTTACTTCTCAGCTCAGTCTCTTCTTAGAGGCTGCACTTTCCGAATTTATGTTCAGTACATATTCATATTCAGTACGAAACTGAGGGATCAGGAGGGTTTAGTTCTCTATTTTTCTCTTCTGCAATGGCCAGTATCTAGGGAGGACTCCATCCAATTTTCTGCCTTTGATCCCCATCCTGAGTTCTTGAATCCCACTCCTGTATCCAGCATTCCTCTGCCTCTGAGCCTGGGACTTGCCCAGTGTCCCCTGCTCTGCACCATCAGTGGTGATTGCTGTTGAGAGGGTAGTGGGGTTCGATATCGGGTTTGTATACATGTATATAGTTCACTATTTTTGTTATTTCCTTATTCATTAAAGCTGTTTTAAGTTTTCTGGGGTTTTGGTTGTTTTTTTTTTGTTTTTTTTTTTTTTAATCCATAAGTCCTTCTGCCTCATTCTCTTTTCCTTCTTCCAGTTTGAGGAGGGAGAGGGGATTAGAGAGTCAGGGCTCAGGGGCCAGCCTTGCCCTGACTCTCAACAATTTTCCAAACGAAAATCAAAGTGAAATAAGGACAAACAACTCAGAGTTTATGTCAATGCTAAGCTTTCATGATTATTTGTAGTCTTCTCTGTACAGCATGAGGGACTTTTGCTGTTCAGGGAAGATGCAGGTTATGCTGGTGGCTGGGTGATGGTCCCCTGCCCTGCTCCCAGACCCAAGAGGCAGCAGAGGCACCAAACAGCCAGAGGCCAAAAGCAGATGCTGAGGCTGGCATCAGTGCAAGCGATGTTTCTGATTAAATACAACTTTCTTGCCGTTTCTGTCACCAATGTTTTTGTTCCTAAACCCTGCTTGATACCTAAAGAACCACACTGCCTGCTGAGAGGCTTTTCAGTGCATAATCATTTATAAAGAACTAACCAATTATGTGCAAACCCTGATGATGAATTTTATTTTAAATATTCTTCTAAGTGGAAGAATAATCAGACTTGCTCTGGCGTCATAATTTATGAGCTAGCTGACAGGCCATAGCTTATGGTCTTCCCTTAAAGGGCATAAAGTGCTTTTTGCCAAAATTATCAGTCCTTCAGACATTAACTTGTGTAAGCTAGGCTTTTCCTCTCCGGCTTGTTAGCAAAGGATGCCTGCCTACTCCAGGTGTGTTCTGAAAAGAAAAAACACAGTATGGGATAATTTCTGTGAGGAAATATGAAATGCAATTTAACTTGGTGATGTGATGTCAGGCAAAATAATTCATTCCAAGGGAGGCTGTGCCATCACAGCAGTTGAATATTCAAAATGTAGCCACTGGCTAAGAATTCAATCACCAAGGTGTCTCCTTTTAGGGCTTACCTTTTGGAGTCTGATACACAGAGAATAGACAGCTTTCCCTGGACAATTCTCCCTCAATCAGATACCAAAGTGATAAGGAAGCAATTTTTTTGGTTGTTAAATAATCATTCACCGCTGAACTTTACAGAAAATTTGCAGATATGGAAAATATATGTCTAAAATGAAAAAACATGGGCATAAATTAATACAGTATTTGGTTCTGCACTGTCATACTTGTTCAGTCCCTGGTGTCCACGAATAGCAGCTTTCTAAGCTGACACTTAGGGTCTGTAGCTCTGTGGACAGCCCAGCACTGGCACTCAGGACATGCAATTTTCCTTCACAGGTTACTTTGTGGCATTTGGGAGAGACAAGCAGCTATGTGGTGCACACCACTGGACAATTCAGGCACTGCCACCCAGGATGCCGTATACCTGAAGGTCAGTGCACCCTTTGATGATGGGTAGCCAGACTGAATTTGTTCCCACATACAAGTAGTAGAACTGATGAGGATGAGTTATTTCACCTTTTTTCCCCAAGTTCAAAGTCTGTTCTTTTGCCAGGTCCATTTAGGCTACACAGACAAAGATTTAGCAAAACATCCTTGCCACAGAGTTTTCAAAACCCTTGCTGAATTTCAGTTACAAGAGACACATTCTGCTGCGAAATGACTGGGAGAAGAACAGTGTCACTCTGGTGCTAGCAGTATGTAAAACAATGAAGCAGATTTAAAAAACAAACAAACAAACAACAAATTAAATGAGTTTTACAACACGACAGAAATTGATTAGATGTATGCCTTCTTTTGATATAGTACTCTGTTTGCTCACTCTGCTGATGAGGGAGGTACCAGTCACTGAACCCCAGCTGGCTGCTGCACAGGGAGTAACGCTGCTCATTGCCAGGACCAACTCGGGTTTCAGTCAGACCGTCTGGCATGGCGTCTCCTCCTTAGCACTATTCTCAGGGGAAGAAAGTGTTTCGGACCTCAGCTGAAAGGTGTGTGACAAGCACCTGCAACAAGCAAAGCTTTCTGCTTTCACTCAGGAGAGGGAAAGCATGCACAGCACCCGTGCGATCCCGACAGCATTTCCAAGCCCTCTCCTGCCTTTTGCCACTTCTCATCTGTGGACAAGGAGAGGACCCAGCATCTCAGCCCACCCATTTAGCTTTTCTGCAGCACAACTCAATGACAATTACCTTGTGGCTGCTTGCTCACTGCAGCCTTGAGACAAACCCTGCTGAAGTCCCGGGGAGACCTGCTGCTGATGCCATAGCTCCCCATGGCTGGGATTGAAACACCCCCACCCTCCTAAAAATACTCCCTTCTAGCCTGAGAATACCCTGTATGAGATTCGTTGCTTGTTTTATTTTTTTTTCTGATCTCATTTATTTCCCATCACTGTGCCTGTAATTACTCTCCCTCAAACCCTTTCTCTCCCTCCTACCAGCATGCCTTGCCTAATTCCTCCTGAGACTTTATCAGCTGGGATGATGAGCAGCTGAGCTCCCCGTATTACTGCTGACGCAGGCGGGTTGACAAATGAAAGAGCGAGCACAAGCCTCGCCGGGTCAGCTTTTAGGGGGAGCGGGAGAGAGAGGCTGACGGGCTGGCAAACAGATAGAGCTGGCGGCTCTTGATCACCCTCTCCCCTGCGGCTCTGGGTGCAGAGTGACACAGGGGAAAAACCTCACATGCTTCACTACCCTTGGCTCGCCAAGAGTCCCCAACTACCTGACTGATCTGAGCCCTGCTCAGGATGCTGTTACACAGCCAGCTGGCAGCTTTGCAAAGGGATTTGGTGCTTTTTATTAGACTGGTTTTTGCTTTTTTACTTCCTTGCATACACCCCTAGGATAAAGAAACATGTGGCATGACCGCCCAAGGACTGCTCAAGCAGAAAACGCTGCAAGGCAGTGGGAGGTGAAGTGCCATTTGAAGAATGATGAAGGATGCCCTTAGTTTCTCTCCCTAGAAGAGGGACTGGATCCTGAAATTTTCACAACATGGTCCCTGTGACCTCGCGGGCTTTGGGGTCAGGAGCTAATCAGTGCGCAGCCAGGGGCACAGTTTCATTCTGCTCATCCAAAAACTTCTCTGCAAACTGGTGTGTCCTGTATTGCTGATACAATATAGGATACAATCTAGGATTAGCGGTGTTCATCCTGGTGCAGCATAGAGAGAATGGCATAGTTCAGGAAGTGGATGATCAGGAAGCCCAGGCTCTCAGGTTCGTGCACCTTTCTCACAAGCATGTTGGCTCCTGACAGCAGCATTAGCACCGCCGTAGCTCACATGGGTGAGCAACTGGGTGGGAGGCATCAGGTCAGCCCTGGACAGATGCAGAGCCACGTGGCAATATCTACCTCACGGGAAAGGATCTAGCATGGGGGCTTGGAATAGATGATCTTTTGAGGTCCCTTCCAATCTCTAACGTTCTGTGATCACAGAAACGAAACAGCACAGAGCCAGGAGACAGGCTGGGGACAATTGTAAGAAGGGGTGAAAGGGTGGGAAAGGAAGACTTCTGCTTTGGGAAGGGAATTACAGCACCCTTTGCTCTGTGCCACTACAGCATCCTTTGCTAACAGAGCATCCTCTCCTCCCTGCTTCAAGGGCAGAAGCAGAAACGTGCTTCTTCTTTAACATAAAAACCCTTCTCTGGCACTGAACCTGTGGCAAGACACACATGGAACAACATGGTCCCAGGGATCAGCAGGTCCAGCCATGCTTCTCTCCTTGCCAGATTAAAAGGGTCATTGGGCACTTGCCATTTTGAGAGAAGTAGTTGAGTTAAAAGGGCGAGCAGAGTTTTCTTCTCCATTTGCATAGCCCACAGACCTTGTTCCAGCAAGGCCACATATCTCCCCTACCTCCATCCACCAGCCCCTACTCAACTGTTCCAATTTTAGCACTTGGGATTCTCCATAAGCCTCAGTCCTTGGCATCAGCTGAAAATATGGGAATGTGGGTTTCCAGTTGCATGCTTGGAAACGTGCAGAGTACACTCAAGTGGATCCCAACTGTGGGAAGAATTTTGCAACATGATACTTTCCAGGTGACTTGAGGGCGTTCGACTTTGGCTTTTCCTCAAAAGATTGTCACAACACTTTGAGCTGGGCTTGTTGCATTGCAATTACTGTGATGAACTGCCAGAAAGTCAAATCAGGAAAACTATACATAACCAGCCAGTATTTCTCTTTTGTTACCAGCTCACCCACCTTTTCCTGTGCGTTTTTCTGCTGGTGATGCTCATGGTGAGATGGTGCTTTTTTTTTTTGTATTTGACTGATTAAAGAATAGCTAGTATGTTTATGTTCTGCTCCACTAGTATATCTGGATTTGTGTGTGAAAAGTGGCAAAAGCGTTTGGGAGAAAAGCTACTTAAAAATGCAAAAATCTTGAATGTCCATTCCTGCAATGGAGAAATTACACAGTAAAACAAGTAAATAAAACTTTAAATTGCCCTTTATCATGTAAAATTCTCAAGTCTTGGAACCAAGGCTGATGCTAGTGGTTCTTGTACCCAGGCAGACAGACTCTTTCTGTATCTTATCACAGGGGCAGAAAAACCTCAGGCAGAGCGCTAATAGTGCCTGCTGCTTCCTTAACTGTGCTTAGCTTATAGTATTTTCCATTACTCTGTGTAAAATAAATCCCACAAGGACAAAAGCTAAAAGAAGCGTTACCACATACACTCTGCATTAGGTTGTTAAAGTGCAGCAGAAACAAAATGTGTTGCCCAATGCTCTGGTATGGAAGCCAGCGGGCAGATGGTGGCCTTTGGGGTGTGATCAAGTAGATTTGTTTCACCACTAGATGACACTCGTGTCTCTTGAAAAAGATCCTGCCCCCCACCCCCCGCCCAGCCCCGGATTCCCCTACCCCGCCCCTGGGTGCAGGCAGGAGAAATGCTCAAAGCTGAGATTAACATGGCATAATCTTCTCTCCGGGTGGGAGGTCCCTGACACAAACACAGTTACTGCCTGATTAACGAAAGTGGTTGCACATTAGGAAGTCTCACTTTCTTATTTGGCAAAAGCAAGGTAAGAAAAAATAACGAGTTGACTTTTGAAATTTTGGTTTCCCTCCCAACAGAAGTGAGGCAATGTGAGCTCAGCAAGAGGGCTTCTCCAACTGAGTTGTGGGGCATGGCTATGGATTAACAAGAGATCTGGTTGTCAAAACCATGGCGTGCCCATGGGCCAGGTTTTGCAAGACTCCTGACTCACTGTGAAACCATGGCCATGCTGTGCCTCCCACTAACACTGCTTTCAAAAGGCCATAACGCTTATGAGATACCACTACTAGTACCCAAACTACTCTCTGCAAAACTAGGGGGCAACTCCTGGACACCCAGTGCTCTCAGAAGACAGAAATCATTCCTGTATGCAAGTGTTCAAATGCTATAGGTAACATGCTGTAGCCATCACCGCAATGGAAAACTTTTTGAGAGACACTCTGTTCTCCTGCAGTGTTTGACTATGCGTATTTGACGCTGCAAATTTTGGAAAGAGAAGCTGGTAAGAAAAAAAAAGCCTGAAATTAAAATGCTAGTACAGCTTTACATTAACATGGCCATCATGTAGCAGAGCGCTGTAAGAGGCACAGAGAAGTGTAGAACATGCAGTTTAAGGACAGCTGTAATTATACTTCTGAAAACTCTCCATGAAGAAATCATAGAATCATAAAATTGTTTGGGTTGGAAAAGACCTTTAAAAGCATGAAGTCCAAGCATCAACCTCACACTGCCAGGCCCACCACTAAACTGTGTCCCTAAGCACCTCATCTATATGTCTTTTAAATAACTCCAGGGATGGTGCCCACTTCCCTGGGCAATCTCTTCCAATGCTTAACAAATACCCGTATACTTCTGGATGTGGATGTGTGAGCTCATTGATGCCCAGACAAGTACTGAAAGGGGTGAAGGCCCCAGTCCTTCCAGAAACAAGAGAATACAACAACATTTAAACACAGCGTGAAATGGCAGCCCTATCCTCTGACTGACTTGAACAGACTGGTAGGGCCATGCAGAATCCCACGGGATTGTACTTCCACAGATCTGCTTGCAGGATGAGAGATTTATGTTTTTTACAGCTTAGCAAGTGATTATGGAGATAAGGGGGGCAATTTGTCAGCAAGCTAACCTTTACAGAAACTTCCTGATATGAAGATTTTCCTCTCACACTGTGCATCTTAACATGAATAATGATATTCTCACGAATTTTGCTATTTCAGGTTTTCCCCAGCTTATGGTCTTTGTGTCCTCTTTTTCTACAAAAAGGGAAAGCTGCTTCCCATACATTTCTTCACTTTCAGCGCTGGTCAGGCAATTAACAGCTTCACCTGCAATAAATACACAGTTTTCCTGAGTATATAAGGCAGTAGGAAAGGAGATTAAGATAGATTTTTCCAATGTAAGTTTCCCACAATAAAACTGAGTATTTACTTCTCTTGTGGTAAATCTACTTAACTCTTTTTAATCATGATGATGAAATCAATTAAAGGTATTTTGCTTGTCTGCCCAAAAACTAATGAGGAGAAGATTTATAGGCAAGCAGGGTATTCTTGATAGTGAATTACTGGATGGGAGACTCAAGAGACTCAAGCTAGCCCCTAAATCTGCCAGCCTGAAAAGTCTAGTTAAGACTGAAAATATTTCAGACCACCAATCCCTTAAACTTTACTGTTCTTGTGGCAAACAAAGTGAAAGCTGTATGTATGATTAGAGGTATTACTATACAAAGGGGAAACCAGCCTGTATTAGAGAGCCAATTTACAGGAACAGCTTGTTCACTTTCAGACAAGCAGTACTGCCTATAAGAACCCCATCTCAAGCACAGCTCCTGCTGACTTCACTGGGAATCTGTGTATGAGTCAAAAGTGGAGGCTCAGTAGTGCCCTACAGAGAAGCATAATCTTAATTATAGCAAGGATTATAGTTGGAGACTTTCAAAGTCAATCAGACTGCTTCTGTTAATATCAATAGTTGTCTGGTGGCTAAATTGCCTAGATTAATTCTTTTTTAACACCTCAGCCATAAGACTCATCGTTAGGCAAATACCATATCCTAATATATACTGCATTTTAAACACAATGAGAGCTTCAATCTGTTTTTTTAATCTCCATGATATTCTGCCTTGTTGCCCACATACCAGGAAAAAGGAAGTTTATTGTAGGCAGAAGACTGCACGAATTGTTCCCTGTCAGAAGGTTCTCTCAGTCTTCTTGTCCCTGGGAAGTGATGGGCTCCTGCAGACCTTCAGTGCATGCTGATATTTGAAAAAAAGAAGTAATAAACAAAATTTAAAACAAACATTGAGTGTTTTGCTGCAGGTCTTAATGCCACAAGTGAAAAATTTGCTAAAAGAAATTAGCATACTAATACGTATCAGATTTGTAAATGAAAGGAAAAGGTCAATCAGCTGTTCAAAAACCTAAGCAGCCCCTGGTATGAATCGAGTTCCTTGTACAGTTAGCTACTCAGTCCATACAAGAATACTTGGTGGGGAGAAAACAGACCCTTGCTTATCCCGATCACCCATTTTCGTCACGTACAACATTTGAGCATGGATTTGGTGCCCCAGTTGAAGAACGTGCCCAGTGTCCAGCAGATGCACATCCAGTGCACTTGTACTTTGTCTTCATTCAAGGCACGGGCATTCAGGTCATGCTCCTCCTTGGCACAGGCAGGATCAGTGCCACTGAACAGTACCCTGAACTTGTGTGGAACATTTTTATGCTTGTTCATTCCCTGGATCTGTTTCAAAAAGCAAGTGTTGTACTTGGAGATGGCAGCTCATGTTTTCAGAGCTAAATTCCACCAGCAGTTAATTCAAACTGGCCTGATTTTCAGTGCCCCACTTTGAAGCAAGTTCCTCAGCTCCTCACAAAATCGAGTCATTTTTAGTTAGAGATGTACCTTTTGGTAAGTGATTGGGAACATTATGACCTGCCTTTAAACCGTAATGTGTTACAAAATTAGAGGGACGATTTATGGGACAGTGGATACTTCCCTTTGCAACTGACTGACTCCCCAGTGCATTATATCCTTATAACGAGCCAGTAAAACAAGTCACAGCTACAGCACAATGAATGTCAAGAGGCACAACGGGCAGCAGGTATTTTTAATGATTTACTCCATCAGCCTCCTGAGCAAGAACTTGTAATTTTATGGAAGTTCACTGTGCTACAACTAGCAGGGTAAGCAACTCTCAGTACTTTGGTTGTACCTCTTGGACTGCAGTAAGATCAATGCTGTGCACCAGTGTCAGCCTCACTGGAGAAGAAAGGTCAACTGAGCAATTATCTGGCCCGAGGATAAGCACTGAAAACAAAAAGTAAAAAAGCCTTCTAGGATTCAATGGCTTGAAGCAATTAAAGCTAGACATGGGCAGCACCTGCACTGACAAGAGTTTGCAGCACTGAAGATTCATCCACTGCTTAGCTGAGCTGAGATTTCTTACAGAACAGCTACACACATGGTCTTTGCATGGGCCAAGGGGTTGAAATCCACATAAAATCCTTCTAGTTCACATAGATTCATTCTCTTTCAAAAGTAAAACAGGGCAAGATAGGTCACAGCTTTGAAGGGCCTAACTGAAAGCACTAAGCTTTTGTTATTTTGCAGACCACTGCCTTTCAGCTATTATTTTTTTGTTTATTTATAGTGCTACTCAAAATTGAGTAAGTCTTTTGCTGTGGGGTAAATAAAAGACTAAAAAGATAGCTATCCCTGCCTTCAGTCTCCTGGGAATAATCCCAGATCAGCTAAAAATTCAGCATTTTGTTTTTATAGCTGCCAGCTGCTTGGGTTTGGTGGAGCCTGGGCAGGATGTGCCTCTGAGAAGGAACACCCCTGGTCTCCCCAGTTTGCAGCCCATTGGCTGGTCACTGGGTGGTGTGGAAGTGGCCTATGCTTGACGGAGCGGGTAGCACCACCTCCTCTGGGAGGGTCTTGTGCTGGGATCTAAGCTAATAGTGGAAAGACACTTCTCTTTGGAACTGCTCCAGAAAAAGATATCTTGAGTTTGGCAAAGGAGCACTGAGAGCACACTCAGGTGTTTGCCTTGTTTGTATTTTTATGAGACTTGGAAACACATGATATGGGTAGAAGGTGTTAGACTCCCCAGAATGACTGCAAAGCTGTCATTGTAATTTTTTTTTTTTAATAAAGAAAATATTTTAGATTTTTACAGGAGAAAAGGGCACCATCAGGACTACACAAAAAGTTAGGAGCCATTTAGTAAGCTGAATACTCTCTTAATTACCTTATTTACAGTGTATATTACCTGTCAGCACTGACACAATTCATATCTCATTTTAGAAATTCCTCCAGGCAACAATCATCATTATGAATTTTTAAGAAGTGGATGAATGATTCAGCCTCCAGATTCAGTTGGACAGATTTATGCATTGCCTCTGTACTATCTTTTGATAGAAAAATTACCATGGCACAACTTCCCCATCTAACCACGCTTCTGCCAAGGTAGCAGTATGATATGACAGCAGCAGGAAGCCCGTGGAACCCATAAAAAATGATGGAACAAGATTTCGGGGCCCTGTAGAATCTGAAAGCAAACTAATTAACTGGACTGTCAAGGGTGATATCTCACAATATCTTACCTTTTGCATCCTGCTGGTGAAGTTCTGGCCCCTAGCAAACTCCCAGCTGAATTTTACTAAGTGGGGATTTCATCATATAAAATGTTTCACACCTGATTTGCAATTGGTTTGCATCTGTAGATTATATACTCAGCACACATGCGCTGATAGATATGTGGGGGAACATAATAGGCCTGTAGCTAGCTCTTGCTAAGGTCAGTGAGAAGACTGGAAATAGAATGGCAGTTCATCTTGATTTACTTTTCTGTACATACAATTTGTAACTGGTGTAATAGGGAAATACATTCTTCTCAGCCGTTTTTCTGGATTTTTGTGGGGTTTTTTGTTGTTTGTTTTTGTGTTTTTATTTTGCAATGAATACATCAGAATCTTTAAAAGACAGTAGATATATAGACAAACACTCTAAACAGCACTTGAGTATCTCAGTACATGCATAAATGGGATTTCAGAGCATCAATTATCAAAACAGTTTCCATCTGCAACATCACAGCTACAATGTGTTAAGCCAGTAATATATATATATAAAAAGAAAACACTCAAAACCAGCTAAAATGCCAACCAAGTCTTTGTAACTGTTAACACTGAAAAGTTTGGGTGAAAGCTATTTAAGCAAGCCTAAGAAAAGTTCTCTAGGGGAACCCTTTTGCACTGAAACAACAGAAAAGCATTCCCTTGCTTTTCTAATGCTTTTGATGAGGAGGACTGGGAAGTGCTCTAAAACTCAGTCTATCAAGACTAAGGATGAGGTGAGAAGAAGCAGCTTCTCATTCCTTCATTAGTGGAACCTTTAATCCCTCTATGCCACAGTTCTGTGGTGTAGGAGGGAAAAGGATAAATATTGCTTTAGGCACTTTTAACTAATTTCTGGTCCCAAGAGTGACATTTTTATGGGCTATGTAAAACTCTATGACATAAAGTTTTCATCCCCTTGCCTACCCAGATGGCTGAGAATGGAGCAGCTTTAGTTTTTCCTGCATTTCTAGATCTATGATTCCAGCCTCTGCCAACAACTGTCTCCAAAGCCAAGTCAAAGTATCTCTGTAGTGAGAAAAAATAAATAAATTGTGGCCTTAAAGCTAAAGGGGCAGAGTTTCCCCTGGCATGGGCAGAGAAGAGAAAAGGTGGATTTTTTTGCTGCCCCTTTGTGTCCCTTTAGGCACTGTTTGCTTTCTTTGTGTGAGAAGTAGATCTGGTTGCTCCTAGGTGTGCTTTGGCTGCCTCTGCACCCCATCTGTAACTGATGTCTTCTGGTTTTTGCCACCTATATAGGAAGTTCAGTCATGGGATGGAAATTAAATCTAGGACACCCCAAGCCACAAAACAGTGGTCTCTTTTTAGCAAGACACTTCATTTATGTGACATTATCCAGTTAAGCCTTACCAACAGCCTTGAACGTGTAGCTGCTGTATCCCTCCTTGCATGTTTCAGCTTTGCAATGAGTTGATTTATACAGACTCAGGCTCTCCCCTGATGTGCTCTGTACCTGGTCTTGTGAGCACTGCACGGTGGTCCCAGCTCAAGGGTTGCTGGGGAAGATGTCCGTGATGCCCTCCTGATTGAGGCATGCACCCACAGAGTCCACTTCAGCTAAGGATAACGAAGCCTGGCTATTGCTTTTCATGGGTTGTGCTGCACCCACTGGGCTGTATGTGCAAAGCAAACAACTCTTGAGTGTGCATGAATATTCTGGTGATTGCCAGTGAGTATTTTGGAGAGCTGACCCCAGGTGACATGTCTTGCCTACATTTGGGTCTGTACGTTATCTCATTCTCAAATTAGGCTGCCAGTCCCTGAACCACTGTCACTAAACACATTCCTATTGCCAGAAAAATCAAAGGTGAAGAGTCCTACCTGACCACTCCCAATCTCTTTATTTTGGCTAGTAACATCTTCAATGCCCTTTGTTTTCTGCTATTTTTTTCACTTCATATGATGCAGACTGTTTCCATTCCTTCCTTTACTTTCTACTCCTTTCCCGTCTTTGTCCTTGAGATGGAAGACCACAGCATCTTCTTTATCCTCAAATAACAAGAATATTTAAATCACTGAAACATTGCCTGGACTGTGAATCTATTAGGGCTGATTCAAGAAATGAATGAGAGGAAAAAAGGGCTCTGAAAGTGAGATTTCTTTCATTCTGCAAACTTCTGTGTGATTATGCAAAGCTGTTCTCTTACGTTTTCTGCCAGACAAAATATGTAGACACTTTTCTTGCCTTTTGGAGGGGAAATGCTGTGCATGTGCATAAATGCTGTGTCTCTTACTTGAATTAAAATGAGACCTTACATAGCTGGTAAATTTGCACATTGCTGGGGTGAGCAGACTGGCAGCTCAGAACTGAGCCTGATTTCACAGCACATTGCTTGTCTCAGCAGCGAGGCATCCTGGAACAGGCTTGGTCTGGTTTTCGGTCTGTAACTCATTGTGTAAATGCCAGCCAAATTAAAGCAAAGCAGATGGGACAAGTCATTTGAACATTAATGAAGCTACTTACATTAAAGAGTAACTTTAGATAAGTATTTTAATGAAAAAGATCCTTTCTAGTTCTTAATAGCTGGTCAAAGGAAAAGGATCAAGCAGCGATAACTGCTAAAGCTTAGCAGAACACACCTATAAAGAATTATTAGAAGTGATTAATGCTTTATGGAGTTAATCCTCATTAACCTGAATTATCAAGTCAAAGACTTAATTTCTTTGTCTGGTACCTGGATCGCTTTGTGAATGCCACCACTTTTCCTAAAGTGTAGAACTAAAAAAAGCAGACTCTGAGAAATTCCTTAGGAATTATTCACAATGCAGTATAACATGTTGAAAAGTTTTAATTTTCTGTGGCATTTGCATTTGCACCAAAACTTTTCAGAATTTCTGCTGAACAGTGACATCTTCTTTTGTATAATTGGCTATACTTCATATGATGGAAAAATGAGTATCAGGAATTGGTACAGTAAACAATTTTTTTAATCACTACAAAAAATGCAGCTCAACCTTAAAGATGCTCTGAAAGAAGCTCCTCTGCTCTAAAGAATCTCTAAATCTTTATTCAAAATTCCCGCCAATCACAAAGTATAATTGTAAAATATTTCCAGTATTACCCTAAGCTCTGAGCTCATCAGGTCTCTCAAACTGCATAGCTGGTCCACAGGAGGGGAGACAGGCTTGTCTCTCAGATGGCAATGAAACTGCTTCTCCTTGTGCAAGTCCTCAGTGCTGATTAGATACTCAGAGATTCTTTGACAGCATTTTAAATGGAGAACTTGGAATTAGCTTTGTATTTGGTTTATCAGCTGGAGGTACTTTAAGTGTGGAGGAATCACGCAAATAGTAAGAAAACTTTACTGGAAACTCACTCTTGAAGAAGTGCACTATCTTCTGCCAGAGAGAGATCAGGATTTGGAGTACCCCACCCTCTTCATCCATGTACAGAGATGGCTACTGCCATACTCTTCTTGAAGAGTTAAGACTTGGCATTTCAGGGCAGAAGTATGCAAATCTCCAAGTCAGAAGACAAATAAACTGCAACATTTAGAGATCAGCATATTTACCTGTGCTGTTCTCCATATACAACTCCTTCCATGAACAAAAACTAGAGGCTGTATGACAAACCATACAAACATTCTCAAAGGTGATTTTCTATAAGAAAGGTTAGAAGGCAACTGTTCAATCCCTAGTCCCGCGCCCCCATATCCAAACCCTCTTCGGTGACTTGAAGCCACCATATACCTGGCAAAGCATGCTTTGATGCAGCCATTCCTCTATTGTACCTCCAAAACAACCATCATCTTAAAAGACAGAGCAATCATGTCTATTCTGTTCAGTAAAGGACTTGATCTCGTGTTTCAGTCCTTTGCTGACGTTCTTTACTGAACAATTTAAAGCTTGTCCTTATGGCCCTACGGAATCTCCCCTTGAATGGCCAAGGTGAGCATAAGCAGGAAAATCCAAATTACAGAGCTTTCATTACAGGAAACCTTAATAAAATACAAATACTTGATGCAATATGGCATATTTATGAAATGTACAATCTGTAAAAACAGAATTTGAACTTTTTTTTGCACTGAATACAGGCAGTAAATTCCTTTGATATAAAAGCTGGTTAAATGTCATAAAATTATGGTGCTTAAAAACTGTCTTGCTCCTGAAGTGCAGAAGAATAAAAGTGATTTATGAATGAACACACAATTTGACCATCAGGCAACTTGGTCTACAAACTGGAGGCAACAATCCTATCAATTAAAATACACTGCATGGTTGTTTGATTTTCTTACAGTAATGTGCTACACACAATGGCAACTTACTAACTTACTGCAAATGGTTCTTTTGAAATAGTTTTTGAAAAATACATTTTGTTTTAGTTTTTGTACATCTTTCCCCACTAACTTAGCCTGTAATACAGTGCACCATGTGAAAAGCTGTTGGGTTCATGTAAAACTGATGCATATAAAATTTCATCAGTCATCTGCTTCTGGGTCCAATGTATGGAAATTCTTTGGCACAATCCAAACAAGGCCTTTTCTCTCCCAGGCTCCATGATGAGGCACAGGAATTTAACAGAACTGCTACATTACATATTCCAAACACATGCAATTAAACAGTGTGACAGTAATTTACTCCCTCATCATATCTGTGATGTTGAAGTGATAAATGAGCCAATAGAGACATCCACAAAACACACAGCAGATTTTGATTATGCCACATTACTCTTTAAAATGAGGAAATTATGAAACTTACGGTTGTGTATAACATCAGAACTAGATTTGGTAATGTAGATCCAAGTACACTGTCTCTGAGTTTAAGTCAGTTTGTAGCTGATTACATGCAGGGATGGGTTGTGATCATGCAGGTTATTAGCTGAATTTCTGACATTTAGATGTCGATTATGCTGGCTTTTAGAATTGGGTTGATTTTTACAACAGAATGTCATTACAGTGCTTGCAGTGACATCAAGAACAGAACTTCAGCTTGATCTTCCTCTACAGAAGCTCATTAGAGATTCACATAAGAAACCAACCAACACGTGCTATTGCCATGGAAACAAGATGGAATATTATGAAGCAGTATAGCCCATATTCCAAAATAGAGAGGACAAAGCCAGAGCAATTATAGCACAAGACTGACAGGCTTTTTATTTGCAGCCTGTATGGGTCAAAGCAAAACTTCGCTCATGCTCTTTGAAATAAAAATCAGTAGTGCAGTCTTAGGACTCTGGTTTCAATTCCTCCTTTTCAAACGTGAAAACTCAAGCCAGTTAGTTCAGTTTATGTTTTATGGCTGAAGGGAGGCAGGGGCATCACAGCAGGTGTGTAGGTGTGATGATGTACAAAGAGACATCACAAAACCAATAGAGTGAGCCAAGTTTAAGCCAATCAGTTAAAATAGAGGGAAGCAAAACCAGCAGAAGCTGAACATCTGGTACATCATTAAGGTGCAGAAGAAAGGCTGGTTTCAAATGCAACAGCTAGCCAGGACCAGCAGCCAGAACGCAAAAAGTAACATTTCTTGTGATTTGCACTGAATAGGTCTCATGGCTTCCTATGTTGCCTAGATCAGTAAATGCTTTTGGTTACCGTGGACATAAAGTATCTATGCATGTACATATACACTATGTAAGCAGTCGAACTTCCCAAGCCTGTGCTTATGACTACATATATAGAATGTTCTTTAAGTCATTTTAAAAAGCTCTCTCTGGTCTAGAGAGAGTTTTCACCATTGTAATGGATTTGAGCATTGTCTCTGACTGCAGAGTGTTAGCTAGTGCATATGAATGTACGTTCTTTTTTGTGTTTAATTACAAAAAAATACAGAAAGAGCAAGAGGCTAGAGGAAATAATTTATCTTTCATGTAGAAAGCCTGTGATTGCCACTTCATTTACACACTGGTTCTACCTTTAAGAAATATTTTTAAACTACAGCCGAAGGTCTAAGATCAAGAGTCTACTGTAATCTTTTTGAGCAAAGCCACTGTGGGCCAAACACAGCATAGGAAAGATAAACCTGTTGGATTTTAACAAGTATTCAAGAAGACTTGGAAGGCTGTGTCATGAATTTGCTGCTACAGAGTTACTGTGAGATTCAAAACATGTAAGAGAATGATGAAAGAGGAAAATACTACAGAAACCTTGTGAGTGCCTACTGAACCAGGCTTTGGGAAATCTTCCAATGCCTGCTTATGAAATGTGCGGTATGCCACTATTTAATTATTATAAACTCCACAAATTGTCATCCACTTAAAGAGCTCATGTTTCTGCCAAGTTAAATGACTTCAAATCTGATGGGTTACATTTATTGTTTGAACTCTGGTTCATCCTTGACTGGTTTTGTTCGGATTGGAAAAAGAGGATGAAAGACACTGATTTTGGGAGAAGAATCTGAATGGAATTATGAATTTCTGTTGCAAAATTTTATTCCAGTAGAACATAGAAACTGTAACAGTAGTGAATACCTTTATGAAATACAGAACACTGTTAAAAAGAAGAATACTAGATCAATTTTTTCACTAGCACCAGGCAAGGAGATAAAATGTGATGTAGTTGACACTGGAAAATAACAAACATTCTTTCTCATCTTTGCATGTGAACTTTCTCTCCCAAATTGTTAAATACAATTCAGTAGTGCTAGAAATTACTTTTTTTTCCCTAAACCTTTTCTGTGTTTTTTCTGGTGTGCATTTGGGCTTTTCTTCTCTTGTTCTGCTCGCAGGGCTGCTTCATAAGCTGCCAGCTCTTCTTGTTTTCTGTGCTCAGCCTCTAGCATCTTCCTTCTGTATGCTTCGCGAATGCTGTGAATTCTGGCTCGTGACTCATCTAAGGATGCCTAGCCAAAACCAAACAGCAATAACCACATGAATCTTGATTTCATCCCAAGCACCTGCATCCTTCCTGTTACGTTTCACTTTGTGATTCTATAAGTACAGGGAGAGCAGCTCTCCTTTTCTTTTTATGTGTATTTTTTACTGATTTGTCACAGTGACACAGCTATTGATCAATCTTTTCACCACGACAAGTAGCGGAACTTCATGAAAACCTTTTTAAATTGCTGGCATAATAAGCTACTTGTGGGGAAGGAGGATAGGGCAACAGAGTAGTTACCCATCTGGGTCTAGTCTCTCTTCAGTTATTTGCTTGCTTTGTTGTCTTAAACAAGTCTCTTAAAACCTAGTTTTCAGAAATCCATAGGAGCTCTTTTAAGAGACTAAAGGACTCTAAATCACATTGACCTTTAAGGGGATTTAGGACAAGTGGGACTTGGACACTTCTGAAAACTTTTTCCTTGACATTTCCATCCTGGAAAATGGGGATACCCTTCATACAGTTCTCTTTCATCTACAGGTGAAAAAAAATCCTGTAAAAATACTGATCAGCACAGTACGCATATTCACAACTAACTCCCATTTTAAATTTGTACCATGAAAGATCTTTAATGGACATACTTTCTAGAAAGAGCTTAGGAACTACTTCTAATAAAAAATTGCTATTCTATTACATGATACGTTATGCACCCAAAGTCATAGCAGCATCTGAAAACCAGGACCTGTATTCTTGTTAGGATCAATCAGTTACTGGTAGAGACCTGTAACTCCTTGCAGATTTCCACTTAAATAATATAAATCAGGCTGTCTGGGAACTTGTTAAGGAGATGTTTTCAAATGATTTCTGTAAATAGGTTGGTTTGATGTAAAATTATTTCTACTGTCTCTTCTCCAGTTTTAAGAGCTCTGCGCAGTCACCAGCTGATTGCTGGGGGTTACTGTATCACCATTTTGTTCCTGTTGACACTTAAGGGTTAAGCCAGTTTTGCTAAGAAATTTATACCAATTTCATGTGCAATGCATTGGCTGAGTTAATCCTAACAATGGGTCCTACACTAACGCTACCAAATTTATTATTTATAGACATGTTTCTTTAAGGATTAATAATTTCAATTTTTTGTTTGCTGGCATCATGCATATTCCAGGAAAATTGTGTTCTCTAACTTTACTGTAAGACACATTAGGAGGCACTTGCATTCCTATGTAAATTACCTTGTTCTTTATCACTTTCCAAAAACCCCTATGCAATTCTATAACAAAAAAAAAATTGCAATACTAGAGATGCTTTCTCTAGTATGCATCTGGTCATGTACGCGAAATGCTCAATTTATTCTCACTTATAACTATCCTTTTACGGTGATATTATTAAAATAGTGTTTTTTAACAGAGCTGTAACAAGAAAGCACTAAAAATATTATATTAAAGATGTTGTGTAATACTATTTTTTTTCCCTAGAACATTTAGTTTTAACCTTTGCTCAAGTGAAAGCTTGTTCACTGTTTCTAATCATTGGTACTAAATACAAAACTCCTGAGAATGTTGACCAAGATATTCAAACTAGTGGTGGAAATCACGGGAATAGTTACTGGAAAGTAATCCCGAAAACCTACCTGCAGATTCTCATACATTTCAAGTATATTTTTCTTCAATAAAGCTCTGGAATGTTGTTCTCTTTCTCTTTGTTCCAAAGCCAAGTGTCGAAGTTGCCTAAACTGTTTAAATTTTTCTGCTTTACGTATCTCTTCCTGTTGAATCATAGCCTCATTTCTTAGCACAGACTCAGACATCGTTTTTCTGAAGGAAACAGAAAAAATTTGTCGCATTTCAAATACAGTTTTGTGTGGTGTATATTTTGCTTCACACCTGTATGCATATATCTGGCTTATATACTACAATATCACCATTGCATGATTAGATATGGTTAAGTAGTCACTTTTCCTCTGTTTATATATAATACAATTGAGAAAGTCTATTTAAAAAATATTTGTAAAATCATGCTCATCTTCGAGGATATAAAAAATTCCAGCATGTGACAATTATTTTTAATTTGCAAGAAATACCATATTTGCAGAAGTTTTTAACATTATAATTCAGTATTGAGACAAATGCAATCTTTTTTTTTTTCTGCTGTAGCCATAATGGCAGGTGTGCG
>NW_009694157.1:54736-57831 GCF_000703405.1 Apaloderma vittatum
CGGATAATATATTTTTATAATTAAATGACAAATGACTAGTGTAAAACACAAGGAATTGAAGCCAAATGAAACACAAGACTCAAGCCTGTGGAAGATAGTTTGCCATATTTTTTTACTGTTTTAATGTTATACACTTCAATATAACACCTGTTTCCCTTTCAATTTAAAATTAAATGTGTGGATTTTTTTCAGCATGTTCTAAGGTGTTCTAAAAATCTACAGCCTGCACAAATGCCCCATTGAATACAGATGGTCCAGCAGGAAGTGGGTTCTAGCTGCACCATAAGGAACATGCAGGTTGATGTATATTATCTAGACAGGTTCATATCATCACATGTAATAAATAATATAGTTATTTTAAATAAAGAATATAGTTATTTCAGCTATTAGCTATTATTAACTGAACTACATATGTATATTATTTGAATCTAGCATCACATCCTGACAAAATTCATATGCGCTTCTTTCAAGATGACCACTGAAAAAAACATGTGCCCGCACAACTTTTATGTCACATTCTCATTATATGCAGTGCAGTGATTCATCTCCTTTGATATGTTTTATGTTAAAGAAAGGACACAAATTATAAATGAATGTAGGAAAACAGATTTTAAAACACATCCATGCCAGGAAAATCAAAGCTGCAAACTCCATCTGAATCAAAGCTGAAAACTCCATCTACACTTTTGCATTCACTACTGAGTGATTTTGCGTACACAATGTAAAGGACAAATAAAACATGGGCCAGGATTTTCACAGAAACTTAACCAAGCATGTGACAAAATTCCACCTTACTTCAACGACATGTGAAGGATAACGTCTAACTTCACATCTATTATACCGCATCCAATTAAAGATAGGATACAAGTGCATAAAAATATATTGCATTTACTGATTCCTTAGCCAGACTTCGGTTTGGGTGTTTCACTGGGACTTAATTGTTCTTCCTGCAGTTTACCTCACGTAAGGACTAATGTCTATAGGCTCCCATTTTTTTGGCCGAGTTTGTAAGCATGAGTCAATAGCTGCTTCTGATGCCTTTCTTCCTGTGGTAAGAGCATCTACAACAGAAGAGATTAAACTGGTTACTCAGTTATGCTAGGAGGCTCCATCTAAATCCTTATGTAGTTTTTTTCTTCTTTGGGCTGGGCAAAATATCTTATTAAATGAGAATATGGGTTGGAGAGGATATATGTTTCTTGGTTTTTATTTCCAACACTTATGATAGAATCAAAAATACTGTAAAACCACACATAAGCTAGAGTGAAAATAATATATTTTTTTTTAGCTAAATCCACAGTATTCAAGATTTGTAAATCTAAACCAGAATATTGAAGTTAAAGTGCATAAAGAATACAATAATACCTTCAAATCAGCAAGGAATCACATTATTTATTTATTCTTTTACAGTCAATAGCAATCTGATTGTTCCGTCCTGGCTGTAGTTTTAAAAAATTATATTCCCTTTTGGGCAGAGATTTAGTTTGGGAAATACTAGCCTAAAGAGAAAAGGTCCAATGACAATAAAATTGTTATTTTGAAGTCTTAGAATTTTTTAAACCACACAGATAGTAATCATGTCATGCTTTAATGAAACATTCTCACAATACAACAACATATCTGATATTAAGCATGCCACTGTGCTGAGCTGCATTGTGACTAGTCCAATGTTTTTTTCTTTCAGTTTGTCTGAATGTGCTGAAAATGCCTGTGAAATTTGATGTGATTTAGCAATGAATGCAGTAGTCTGTTTCCACAAAAACTCTCTGTGTATCTACTGTCTATAGGCAGATAAATGTATATCAGCTTTCTTTGTTGGTCTAGAAGGGTGACATGAACTTTGGAAGTGCCTCAGACACTGCCCATCAGAAAAGTACTCTCCAGAACATAAAAATTCTCCTTAAGGCACTGAACATTACATAAATGTTCGAGCACATTATTGACTATTGCTGCACTCTGTGAAACTGAACCATAACTACTTAAAGTAGTACAGGGAACTGCGGGGCAAACCCAAGTGGAAGAAGAGAGTCTATAGATCATGGAAGGAGGGGCTGGCCACTTGGTTGGAATATAAGACTGTGGTCAAAGGATGTAGGGAGGCAACTAGGAAAGCTAGGGCCTCCTTGGAATTAAACCTTGCAAGGGAGGTCAAGGACAGCAGAAAGGGCCTCTTCAAATACATTGCAGATAAAACTAACACTAGAGGCAATGTAGGCCCTCTGGTGAATGAAGTCGGTGCCCTGGAGGCAGAGGACAGAAAGAAGGCAGAGTTACTGAACGCCTTCTTTGCCTCTGTCTACACTGTTGGAGACTGTCCTCAGGTGCCTCAGTCCCCTGAGGCCCCAGAGGAAGTCAGGATAAAGGAGGAGTTTGCCCTGGTTGAGGAGGACGGGGTTAGGGATCAGTTAGGCAATCTGAACATCCATCAATCCATGGGCCCCGATGGGAGGCACCCGTGGGTGCTGAAGGAGCTGTCGGGAGCCATTGCCAGGCCACTCTCCATCATCTTTGGCAAGTCGTGGGCAACAGGAGAGGTGCCTGAGTATTGGAGGAAACCAAATGTCACTCCAGTCTCCACAAAGGGCAAGAAGGAGGACCTGGGTAACTGGAGACCGATCAGCCTCACCTCCATCCCTGGGAAGCTGGTGGAATAACTTATCCTCAATGCTGTCTCTGAGCATATCAAGGATGAGAGGGTCATTAGGAGCAGTAAACATAGTTTTACTAAGGGGAAGTCACGTTTGACCAACCTGACAGCCCTTTATGAGGACATAACCACGTGGATGGATGATGTCTGTGCAGTGGACGTGGCTTATCTGGATTTCACTAAAGCATTTGACACCATCTCCCATAGCATGCTTGTAGCTAAACTGAGGAAGTGTGGTCTAGATGATTGGGTAGTGAGATGTATTGTGGTCAGAGCATTGTGGTCAATGGGACTGAGTCTAGTTGGAGGCCTGTATCTAGTGGAGTTCCTCAGGGGTCAGTACTGGAACCAGTACTATTCAATATATTCATCAATAACCTGGATGAGGGATTAGGGAGCACTGTCAGCAAGTTTTCAGATGAAACAAAACTGGGAGGAGTGGCTGACA